>NW_008341810.1:7258873-7267131 GCF_000622305.1 Nannospalax galili | reverse complement strand
CAACTAGGGTTAGGCATGCATGGCCACTTATTTCTGTGTTTTGACCATTTGTGACTTCTGTAATATTCTCCATCTGTTGCACAGAAAGATTTGGTGAGTGGTGAAAAGCTACACTTACCTGTGTATTATAATGGTAAACATTTAAAATATAGTTAAAATAATATTGGTGGAGGTGGAGAGATGATTCAGGGGTTAAGAAGTTCTTGGAGAAGACACAGGTTCAAATCCCAGGACCTACATGTTGGCTAACAACCATTGATAACTCCAGTTCCAGGGAATCTGATGCCCTCTTCTGTCCTTTGTAGGCACTGAACAACACTGGTGCACTTACACATGCAAGCATAAAACTCACAGACATTAAAATAAAAATAAATCAATTTTAAAAATTATATTGATTTAGGAAAGTGGCAGTAGTAAGCTCAGCTCTAAGTTCTATGACATCAACAGTCAATGGTGTTTGGCAAGTTTACAGTGCAGTACTAAGCATGAATTCTCTCCTATTGAGTGGGCCTCAAGTCTAACTAAACAACTGTTGGTTACCCTCAAGATAAAAGTGCCACTATTGCACTATTAGGGATATTTTGCTGGGTCAGTTGTGTTCATAAGTTTTACAGATGGGCAAGTTTATTAATGAGTTTTCTCCCTTGGCAGGATGCTCAGAATCTTCCTATACTCTGAGAGCTAGTCCTCAGCGAGGAGTCTTTCAGATATGGTCTCTTCTGTCTCTATTTTTCCAAGTCCTGTCAAATATCTGTGGTGTTTTAAGGAATGTGCATAATGTCCAAGTTCTAGTAGGCAATCAAGGGCTATGGAAAGAGCCTATACTAATCTGGAAATCTCTTAGACTCCCTTGATCAACAGCACAGATGGAGGGTTTCCCATGACTACAAGTGGACAGTCTATTTCTACATGCACACATGTGCACACACACACACGCACACACACACATTTTAAGGAAGCTTATAAATTAATATATTTGCCTATATTTTTTTCAGTCACAGAGTGTTATTTATCTCCCCACCTCTCCCTCTGTATTACACTCCCTCTTCTTCCCTAGTTAAAGTCTCCCCCATTTTTCCTATTCCCCCTTGTTTGTGCCTGCTTCCTACTATCCCCCTCTCTGGAGCTCCTTCTCCTTCCCTCCCCTCTAGTCCCTTTCTACTTTCCTGATAGCTGTGATTTCTTTAGACTATACACTCACATCTAAGGTTTTGGAACTAGGATTCATAAATAGGAAGGAAGACTCAAGATTTGTCATTCTAGGTGTGGGTTACTTCACTCTGTTTGGTTTTATCCAGTTCTATCCATTTACCTTTAAGTTTCCAGCCTTAGGAAAACTAAATGTCCACATGTAGAAGAATGGAGTTAGACCAATACACATTGTTACCCTGCATAGAAATAAACTCTAAATGGATCAAAGACCTCAACATGAAACCTGGAATCCTGAAATTGTTAGAAGGAAATATAGGGTAACATGCTACAAGATACAGGTTCAGTAAAGCACCTTATGTATAGTACTCCATTTACTGACAAATAAAGGCCAAAAATTGACAAAATACACCCCATTAAAGTAAAATGCTTCTATAGAGAAAAAGAAAAATCAATTCAGTAAAATGAAAGCCTACAGTAGGACAGGCGCTTTTACAGATGTATATCTAATAGAGGATTAATATCTATAACATACAAAAACTCAAGAAACAAAGAATAAAGAAAACAAATGACCCAATTAAAAAGGACTATCAATCTGAACAGAAAGGTCTCAAGAGAGGAACTGAAAATGGATAATAATTATCTTAAGAAGGGTTTAACATCCTTAGTAAATAAGGAAACAAAAATAAAAGTACTTAATGATTTTATCTTACCCCAGTTAGAATGGCTAGATCAAGAAAATAACTGACAGTAAATGCAGATGAGGATGCAGTGAAGGGAGAAGCCTCATTCACTGCATGTGGGATCAAAGACTGGTATCGCCACTCCTCAAGTCATTGTGGAGAATTATCAAAGAGGTAAAAATAGACTTACCATAGGACTCAGCTGTACAGCTATACTACGTTTTGGCATCCTATTTATATTCTACCAAAGAGGATACTTCCTCAGCCATATTCATGGCCTCTCTTTTCACAGTACTTACTGAATGGAAACCAATTAAATGTCTTTCAAATGACGAATAGATAATGGAAATGTGGTGCATGAATCCAGTGATGTTCTAGTCAGTTGCAAAGAAAAATAAAATCAGCTCATTTTTAATTGGGTTGTTAGTTTTCTTGTTTGCTTTTTGAGCACTTTGTATATTCTGGATATTAATTTTCTATTGAAATGAATAGTTGGCAAAAATCCTCTCTCTCCCTGTGGGCCTCCTCTGCACACAACATATTCTTTTCCTTTGCTGTATAGTGGCTTTTTAGTTTAATGAGGTCTCATTTGTCAGTTGTTGGCCTCAATTCATGAGCAAATAGCATCCAGTTCAGAAAGTCCTTTCCTGCACCTATATCTTACAGGGTACTGGCTATCTTCTCTTGCAGTACTTTCATCATTTCAGGTTTGACAATAAGGCCTCTGATTCAAAGGAGCTGATTTTTTTAAAGAATAATAATTTCATTCTTTTACACGTAGTCTTCCAGTTTTCTGGAACCATTTGTTAACGATGATATCTTTCCTTCAATGTGAACTTATGGTATCTCTATCAGATGGCTATAATTACATACACTAATATTGGAGCATTCTATTTTCTGTCTGTACTTGTGTTGAAAACATAATACTTTTATCATTATAGTTCTGTTGTGTAGCTTTAAATCTGGTAGGGTAATCCTTTGAGCATTATTCCTTTGATCAAGATTGCTTTGGATGTCCAGGCTTTATTGTGCTTCCATATGGATTTTAAGATGAACTTTTCTACTTTGGCGAAGAATGTCATGGTGATCTTGACAGAGACTGCATTTAATATGGAAATTTGTTTTTCTAGGGTGGTCAGTTTTGCAATTATATTTCTATTAATCCATGAGCAAGAAAAGATCATAAATACGTAAAATAAACCAACCCATAAAATGATAATATTGAAATCACACTAAAAAATCTTTAGACTAAAAAAAGTCCAAGTCCAATTATATTCATACCAGCTCTCTAACAGACTTTCACAGGTGAACTACAACAGGTATACTCAAATTATTTGAGAACATATAAAGCAGAAGGAGCACTTCCACATGCCTTCTCAGAAGCAATTGTTATACATTCCACAGCTTTGAAGTGGCACAAAAAAAGAATGAAAGAAAACTATTTGCAAATATTCCTTATAAACATAGATGTAAACATTCTCAATTAAATATTTGGAAACTGAATGCAGGCATATTTCAGAAAGAGCAGCCCCACAATCAAGTTGCCTCTATCCCAGAGATGCCGCGATGGTTTGCCCTAAGTAAATTGATAAATGTACTAAGTCATATAACTACACTTATAAAGACAAAAATCACATGACCAATTCAGGAGATGCAAAACACGTCTTTTGACAAAACCCAACATTCTCTCACAATAAATGCCCTAGAGTAAACAGGACTGGAGGAAACATACATCACCATTGTAAAGGCGATGTAGATGAAAAAACTCACAGTCAGTGTAATCCTAAATGTGGAAAAATTTGTAATGATCCCACTAAAATCAGGAACGAGATGGAGCTGTCCACTATTCTTAATTCTTTTCAATATAGTTTCAGAAGCCCAAGTAGAAAAATATGACAAGAGAAGGAAATTAAAGTGATATAAATATGAAGTGAACATCTTATGCCTATTGGCAGATGATATTGTACTTAAAAGACTGGAAAAATTTCACCAGAAAACTTCAAGATATGATCAGTTCTTTTGACAAAGTGGCAGCATGGAAAATCACCTTAAAAAGTCAGTAGACTTTCTACATGTCAATATGCAACATGCTGAGAAAGAGATCAGGCAAACACTGCCCTTCACAATAGTCTCAAAAATATCTAGTAACACTCCTACAGATAATATTTGAAACAATAAAAAGGACTTAAGATAGAAGTGACAATACCCAAGAGGTTACAGAAAAAAAACAAATGTATAATAACAGAAACACAAAATAGACACAGAAACACAAAGACCTTAAAGTGACAGTTTTCAATACACATCTTTCAATAACACTAAATATCAATGGTCTCAACTTCCTTGTCAATAGGCACAGGCTAACAGAGTGTATCAAGAAAGAAAACCCATATTTTGGTTTTCTCTAAGTGTCCTAGTTTGTTTCTCCATTGCTGTGACAAAACACTCTGACCAATACCAACTTGGGGAAGAAAGGGAGGTTTATTTAGCTTTCATATCCTGGGTCACAGTTAATCCGGGAGCCCAAGGTAGGAACTCAGGGCAGGAACCTGGAGGCAGAAGCTGGAGCACAGGCCATGGAGGAATGCTGCTTACTGGCTTGCTCCCCTGGCCCTTGCTCAGCCTGTTCTCTTATGCAACACAGGCCCACCTGCCCAGGGGTAGCATCGCCCACAGTGGGCTGGGCCCTTCCACATCACTCATCAAGAAGATGCCCTCAGGCATGGCCACAGACCAGTCCAATGAAGGCAATTCCTCAATTGAGGCTCCCTCAACCCAGGTGTGCCAAGGTGACACTAAAGCTATCCACCTCAACTGACCCCTTGTCAACTTGACATACAAACACATCACTATTAAACCATAACCTTCCATTCTTGTCCCCAAGATATGTTAACATTAATATCACAATATAAGAGAGTGAAGCCTTAAAAACCCCACAGTCCTTAACAAAATCCAAACACTTAAAAGTCCATAGTCTTTGGTGGGCTTCTGTAAAACCCAAAACAGGTACTGTCTTATTTCAAAGGGAAGAATCAGGCACACCTACGCAAAACTAAAGTCCAGCAAAGTAACTGAAGACTGGACATCTGGGATTCCTCATAATCTTCTGGCCTCCAAAGGGTTCTCACAGCTCAGCTTCTCTGACTCAGCCATCCACAGCACACACAGCTTGTCTTGCAGAGCCAGGCCAGCTTCATTCCACACTTACTGCTGTCCTTGGTGGTCATCCCACGCTCCTGGCATCTCCAATGAAGCTGGAGTCTCCACCGAAACTGAGGTTAAACCTTCACCAATGGCCTCTTCTTGCGTCTTGGGGTGCAGAGACTTGAATTCTCTCCATGATCCCTCAATCCTGGCATCTTCACTGCAACTGAAGCTGAACTTTCTCCTATGGCCTTTCTTGGCCTCTCAGAGTGCCGTGCCTCAGCTGTTCTCTATGACCCCCTTCATGCTTTCAAGACCAGAACCATGTAGGAGACTCTTACACATTACCAAGTCCTATTTCCATCTTGAGACAGAAGCTCAGGTCTCCTCTGGTGTGCTGACCCTGAGGAAATACTTCCCAGAAGACTTCACCAAAATGATGCTGAATCTTACAGCTGATTTTTCAGCCCAAGCTAAACAGCATCAATTATCCCAGTAGAGCAAAGGTTTTACTTCAGGTTCTGTTGGGGACCCCTGCTGTTTAGGGTAGCAGTCTCCCCATGTCTGGATAGCCACAAGCTGGCTTGGTGTGAATGGGGGGACTCCCCTTCTCAGCAGGGCGCCTTCTGCTCTCCTCTCTGACTTACTTTTGAATCACAAGATACATGCCCTCCGGCACAGGAGCTACCAGGTTTTAATCAGGCGTTGTCTGATAGCCTGATAGAAGCCCACTGCCCTATGTAAATGAAGCATTCCAGGAGTACCTATCAGCTAAGGTTTTTACTACCACCCCCATAGTATAAAATATCCTGGTTTCCCCTCAATAATCGGAGCTGGATCACCGAGACTTGGAGCCGAGCTAAGTCACTGAATAAAGGGGCTGTACCACTGACTGATCTGAGTTCTGTGTCTTACTGCCTACATCCAGCCTCCCCTGGGGGTGCTATCCTTCCGTCATCGACTCACGGAAATCCAGCTTCAGCCGTCCCGCACCTCTCCTCATGACCCAGCAGCTGACGGGTCCCGAACTCAGAGAGAGAGTGCACGGGTGAAATTGGGGCGGAACTTGACTGGACCAGCCCCAGTAGCAGAGACCCACAGAGACTCGGAGAAGTAGGGACCCACCAGCAACGCGGAGCAGATGAGCCGCGGGACCCACCACTTCTCAGGTGCATGCAGGAGACGGGTGCCACGCTAGCAGCTGGTGCCCTGAGATCCCCGCATGCCCATATCTGGTGCCCAACATGAGAGCCTCTGAACCTCGTGCCAGCCAGCAGCTGGTACCCTCAGAAACGCAGGATTCATGTGTACCTCTCCCACCAGGAGAGAACAAAAATCTCTTCTAATTTCCTCCTTTTGTTTCCGGTCTAAAAGTCTTTGCGTGGGACCGCTAAGGACAGAGAGACAACTGAGGCTTCCTGGTCAGGGCTACTCCCTGATGCTAGCTGAAGGTCTCTTTGACCCCCTAACGGACCCTGACTGCCTGCAAAGGTGTAGACAAAAGACCTCTATCTATATATCTTTCTAATATAAAAACTGGTGACGCAGTAGCCACGTAAGAGTCATTAGGACGGCTGCCAGTCTCTTAAAACTGTGGGAAGGCCTGTGCTGGGAGCCAAGAAAAATCCCCTGAGATTTCAATCTCAGGCACGTTTTTTGGAAACCATCACTTCACCCCACTTTTTCTATCTCAACACTGCTAGAAAAATCCCTAAAGTTCTAAGAAATCTCCACGTAAGCCTTGAAATCAGCTTCTAAGGTAAAACTTCCCTAGTCAGTTTCGTTATCCTGCCCCCACAGGGTATTCAAACCACAGCTAAAACCAGTTGAGTGAGAATTTAAATTAACTAGCCCTGCAGAGCACTTGAAAATTCAAGGTGGCTTGCGGCCAGAACAAAAGATTTAAAACTGTTACTTTTTTTCTGCAGTCTAGAGGCTTGTAACTTGCCACGGCGCTCCCACCCCATAGAGTCACACTGCTGCAAAACGCTTCCTTTTATAATGGGAAATTCAACACCACGCCAGAAAAAACTCCAAATTCATTCCCTTAGAGCCTTACTTAAATCAAGAGGGCTTAAGATCTCCCAAAAAGAAAGCTTAAAATTTTGGAATGAGGTGTATCATTTTGTGCCCTGGATCCTGTCAGCAGACATATCTGATCCAGAGGTCTGGAACTTTCTTGCATATCTGGCTCTTATAAAAGAAATCCAAGAAAGACATAATTTTCCCCTTTCCTTTTCCCCATAATGGCAGCCATCCAGCAATGCTTAGGAAACCCACCTAAGATTGAGGAAAGCTTACAAACACCAGAAAATAATAAAGGAGAGGTTTTAAGCGATAAAAAAACCCTGCAGACTGCCCAGTAACAGATTCAACAGCTCCAAAAATAGAATTTGACCAAGTCAAACAAAACCCACCCATCAATAAAATTAACTCTTACCCCCGTCTTGCTGATTTAACAAGCCTAGATATTAACGCCCAGAGTTCAAAAGCTCCCAAAGATCCTCAGATAAATTCCCCTCCCCCTTCACCTCAGCTACCGCCACACCTTGTGGCTCTGCCACTGCCTGTGGCGCCGTTCCAGCCATGCCCTACTGCCACAGAGCAACTGTGTAATCTTAGAGATAGTGGAAGTTGCCAGCCTCAGTGGTCTCAGGACCCCCAAATCCCACTGGTAGAGGCTTTTCCTGTTAACTTACAAATAACAAGGCAATGCCCACTACCCTGGTACCTGCTCCCAGCAGCAGAACTGAAAGAATTGTGCCAGGCTGTCCATGAGGATGGAATTCATGCTCCATGGACAAAATCTATACTACAAACATTTAATACTAATCTGCTTACCCCCCAGGACTGGAGGGATATCTGTAGATCTACCCTCCCCAGTCCATTATTTGTACAATGGGAGGCCTTATTTAGAGATGAATGTCTAATGCAGGCTAAAAGAAATGACACTCATAATCAACAGCTAAGACCCCAACAGGGACAGGATCCACCACCTGGATTCATAGATTGGAACTATGACCAGCTTTTTGGCCAGGGCAACCTTTCCATAGGAATCCAGCAGGCTGTGATTCCTACTGGCTGTTTTGAGCAGGTCTGCTTATGTGCACTACAGGCCTGGGACCGCCTAACCCCCTTGTCCACCGGGCCTGGAGAGACTTCTTCATTAACTTTTTTAAAACAAAAACCAACTGAGGCTCTACCAGACTTTATACTAAGAGTACAGGCCAGTTTAGATAGAAAAATAACAGATCCTGCAGCCAAAGCAATGCTTTTAAACAGCCT
>NW_008341810.1:7257302-7258009 GCF_000622305.1 Nannospalax galili | reverse complement strand
CTCCTCTTTTCTTACAGAGCAAGGAAAAGCCCAAAACTGTGTTGATCTCTTTGTCCACCTTCTGTGCACCAGTCCCAGGTGCAAGAAGCCCTTTTCTCTTACGCAGCTGCCAGCAGAGAAAGATCTTCTTCCCCCTGCTGGTAGAGATCGAACTTACACTCTCCCTGGATGCTGGAGGCGTTGCTATGGCGACAGCAGCTACAAGCCCAGCACCTGGTGAGAAATCCCCATTCAAGCCATGCCTGATCCCGCTCTGGCTGAGACAAGCTGGACTGAACAATGACATCTGCGACTGAAGCCTGGAATCTCTCCAACAACAAATGAACTTTCTCGCCAGGGCTGTGCTCCACAACAGAAGAACATTGAACTTAACAAACATGGGGAGGGTATATGATATTGGTAAAAATGCTGTCTCTTTGTAAATGAATCAAACGTTGTTGAAACCAATGTTAACACTCGCAAAAAACTCTGTAATAACCCATTTTCAAGATTTCAACCCACCAAACAATTAGGTTGGCTTAGCAATCCCTTGTTTGCATAGCTCCTATCCCTTGTGATTTTGATGCTTGCTCACTGTTTTTAAGATTTCTTTGCTGACAGTTACTGTTATTGCTGAAAATTGCTACAAAACAGGTCATGGTCAATTATCAGACTTTGGATTCTCCCGAGACAGATGAGTTGGCCCTTAGGGCTGGTGATGGCACTTC
>NW_008341810.1:7246173-7257177 GCF_000622305.1 Nannospalax galili | reverse complement strand
AGGGGGAGATGTTGGGGACCCCTGCTGTTTAGGGTAGCAGTCTCCCCATGTTTGGATAGCCACAAGCTGGCTTGGCGCGAATGGGGGGACTCCCCTTCTCAGCGGGGCGCCTTCTGCTCTCCTCCCTGACTTACTTTTGAAATGCCCGTCACAAGATACATGCCCTCCGGCACAGGAGCTACCAGGTTTTAATCAGGCGTTGTCTGATAGCCTGATAGAAGCCCACCGCCCTATGTAAATGAAGCATTCCAGGAGTACCTATCAGCTAAGGTTTTTACTACCACTGCCATAGTATAAAATATCCTGGCTTCCCTCAATAATCAGAGCTGGATCACCGAGACTTGGAGCCGAGCTAAGTCACTGAATAAAGGGGCTGTACCACTGACTGAGCTGAGTTCTGTGTCTTACTGCCTATGATCCAGCCTCCCCGGGGGGCGCTATCCTTCCGTCATCGACTCACAGAAATCCAGCTTCAGCTATCCCGCACCTCTCCTCATGACCCAGCAGCTGACGGGTGCCGAACTCAGAGAGAGAGAGTGCACGGGTGAAATTGGGGTGGAACTCGACCGGGCCAGCCCCGGTAGCAGAGACCCACAGAGACACGGAGAAGCAGGGACCCGCCAGCAATGCAGAGCAGATGAGCCGCGGGACCTGCCGCTTCCCAGGTGCGCGCAGGAGACCTGCGCCACACTAGCAGCTGGTGCCCCGAGATCCCCGCACGCCCATAAGGTTCTTGTGTCTACTTAATCTCAGATGATTCTTCAGCCCCAGGCAACCAGAACCCACAGATTCTTAATTCAAAATCTCACACGAACAGCCCTGATAGTCTCTGCTTCCCTTTGAAGCTTCACAAGCCAGGACTCCATTGTCTAAAACTCTTTCAGCAGAACTGTTCCAAGTTCCACAGCAACAAACTCTGAACACTCAATGGCTTTTCCAGCCCAAATTTCAGAATGCTTCCACAATCCTAAAAATACCAAAGTCAGGTCTGCCAGGTTTGTCACAGCAATACCCCACTCCTGGTACCAATTTCTGTTCTAGTTTGTTTCTCCACTGATGTGAAAAAACACTCTGACAAATACCAACTTTGGGAGGAAAGGGTTTATTTAGCTTACATATCCAGGGTCACAGTTCATCTGGGAGCCCAAGGTAGGAACTCAAGAAAGGAACCTGAAGGCAGGAACTGGAGCACAGGCCATGGAGAAATGCTGCTTACTGGCCTTCTCTCCTGGCCTCTACTCAGCCTTCTTTCTTATGCAACACAGGCCCACCTGCCCAGGGTTGGCACCACCCACTGTGGGCTGGTTAATCCCACATTACTCATCAATCAAGAAGGCGCCCCATGTACATGGCCACAGGTCAACCCAATGAAGGAAATTCCTCAATTGAGGCTCCCTCAACCTAGATGTGTCAAGTTGACAATAAAGCTATCCAGCACACCAAGGATGGAGAAAATATTCCAAGTAAATGGCTCTAAGAAACAAGTAGGTGTTGCAATTCCAATGTGATAAAACAGACTTCATTAAAACTAATCACAAGACTAAAGAGTCAATTCATTCTAATGAAAGGAACAAGGAATGAAGAAGATACTACAATCATGCACATATATGCATCAAATTCTGGTGCATTCAATTTCTTCAATACCCCTCTTTTTCAAAAGAAAATTCAACAGGACCAAAATCAGGTAAAGACCAACAAAAAAATAAAAATAAGGGCTCATGTCCTTAATGAACATATATGATAAGATACCCAACAAAATACTCACATATAGACATAAATCAGAAAGATTATCGACCACAATCATGTTGGCTTAATTTCAGAGATGCAGGGATGATTCAATATATGTAAATTGATTAATGTAATAAAACATATAAATGAACTTAAAGATAATAACCACCTGTTTATCTCAATAGATGCAAAAAAAGTCCTTTGACAAAAAAACAACACGCATTTATGATCCTTGTGCTAGAAGGAATTGGTCTGGGCCAAACATACCTCAATATAAATAAAGTTATATATAGCAAACCCATAGCCAACATCTTTCTAAATGGAGAAAAAACTGGAAGCATTCCCAGTAAAATCATGAACCAGATAGTGCTGTCTGGGATCTCCACTCCTTTTGAATATAGTGCTTGAAACTCTTGCAGGAGCAATCACACAAGAAAATTGTAGAGTATTAATTGAAACAGAAGAGGTCAAATTATCACTATATGCAGATGATATGATATTATAGTAAGAGATCTCCAAAATTCCAGAAACTGTTAGAAATCATTAATGACAGAAAACTGTTAGAAATAATGAATACTTTCACTAAAGTGGCAGGTTACAAAATTTACCCACAAATTCAGTAGCCTTTCTATATACCAAGAATGAATAATCAGAAAAAGCATTCAAGGAAACCCTCCCATTCACAATGACCTCAAAAAATAAAATATTTAGGAAAAAAAAAACTAACTAAAGACATTAAAGAACTCTATGATGAAAATTTAAATCCTTAAAGGAAGAGATAGAGGAAGATACCAGGAGTTGTAAAACCTACCATGCTCATGGATCAGTAGAATTAATATTGTGAAAATAACTAACAACAAAAGCACTTTACATATTCAATGCAATGCCAATCAAATTACCCATGGCATTATTCACAGAGCTAGAAAAAAAATCATCCTAAAATTAATATAGAATCACAAACGACCCCTGAGAGCCAAAGCGGACTTGGGCAAAAAGAATAACACTAAGGGGATCACCATACCAGGTATCAGATTATATTATAGAGCTCTAGTCATAAAAACAGCTTGATACTGGCTGTAAATAGGCAGGTAAATCAATGAAATAAAATAGAAGAACCAATCATGGGTATATGCAATTTCAGTCAACTGATATTTGACAAAGTTACACAATGGAGAAAAGACAGCATCTTCAACAAATGGTGCTGGCAAAGCTGGATTTCCATCTATAGAAGAATGAAATTGAACTCTTATGTTTCATCCTGCGCAAAAGTCAAATCCAAGTGATTCAAAGAATTCAACAAAAAAACTGAAACTCTGACACTGCTAGAAGAAAACATAGGCATAGAAAAGGACTTTCAATATTGGACAACCGCTGCTCAGGCATTAGGTCAACAATCAATAAGTGAGACCTCTTTATGCCTCAAAACTTCTGTACACCAAAAGAAACAACCAAGGAAATGAAGCAGAAATCCACTGAGTGTGAGAAAAGTCTTTACCAGCTACACAACTGGTAGAATATTAATATGCAGAATATACAGAGAACTCAAAAAAATGAAACAAGAAAATCAATAACCCAGTAAAAAGATGGAGTATAGACTTGAACAGAGCATTCTCAAATGAAGGATTAAAAATTGCTAAGAAATACCTTTAAGAAGTGCTCAACATCCTTAGCAATTAGAAAAAACAAACAAACAAACAACAACAAAAAAACAGGTAAAAGCCATCTCACCCCAGCCAGACCAGCTAAGATCAAGATAATGAAAGACAGCAAATGCTGATGATGACAAGGATGTGGAGAATGGTGAAAACTCTTTCACAGTGATGGGAAGGCAAACTCATGCATCCACTATGGAAAGCAGTGTGGAGAACTCTCAAAAATCTAAAAATGAACCTACAAAAAGATCCACTTATACCACTCTTTGGCATGTACCCAAAGGACTCATCCACTATAAAATATCTGTACATCCATGTTTGTTGCTGGTCTCTTCAAAATAGCTAAGAAATGGAAACTGAAATGCCCCTCAACTGATGAATTGGTAATGAAAATATGATGCATCTACACAGTGGAATTTTACTCAGCAATATCAAAATAAACAATTATGAAATTTGCAGGTAAATGGTTGGAGCTAGAGAGTGTTATACTAATTTAAATAACATAAGGGCAGAAAAGCATGCAATGTATGTTCTTCCTCGCTTGTGGATCCTAATATGAACCCCTTATATGAGTATATATACTGATGAAGCATCAGGAGCCAGAAAAATAGAAAAGAAACATAGTTCTAAAGGAAAAGAAAGAACTGGAAAGAAGGGGTTAGTAAGGAACAGATGTTACCAGGGGTAAGGTGGGAAACGTGGGAGTGCTGTGCTGAGAGGGAAGGAGGGAGGGACATGCAGGGGGCCATGATGGGTGAGGAGGGAACTCAGGAGGGGAGATGGTGGGAGGCAGGTGCTATTGTTGGGAGGGTGGGGATAATGGGGATGCTTGGACTGTGGTATGAGAAGGGAGGTCAGATGGGGGAAAGAAGAGCATGCAGTGAATAGATCTGGCAGGGCTAGGGAAGATAGAGTGAAATGTGTTTCCTCTTAAACTTCCTGAGAAATGCACATATAGTGACTGATCATTAGTACATATGTATATCTGGGGTTGTATGGCAAGGAACACAGTCTCAAACAGGAGAAACCTCCCATTGAGGGGTTGGTCAGAGTTATTCAAGAGACTCCCAAATTAACACAAGTATTGCCAGAGCTCTTGGTTATCTCCCAGAACTTGAAGATAAGACCCTTCTTCTGAAGACATGATATACTTTGGACACAGGACTTATAGCAATGGAGCAGGAACTGACCTTTAGATCTATACAAGCTGCTAAGAGAGAAAATCAATCAATGGTTCAACTAAGTCCTAAAGCCTAATAAGCATAACGACCACCACTGCAAACTACCTCTATTGGTGTAGTAGTGGCACTGTTATCTGGTGGGTATCAGCAGCTATCTAATTGGATGTAACGTCATCTCAATGGACATGAACTCATGGGTGGCACTGTAAACACAGCCAAATACACATGGCTGGAGATGTCATAGATTCTAGAGGAAACCCTATCTCTGTCATATCTTTAGATAAATGAAATCTCTTACTATATGTTAAATATGGCTCCTTATATTTACAGACAAGCATACCATACATCACTCATCAAAGAAGCTTGTTTTTCAACAAATGAAGGTTGCTTCAGAATCCCACAAGAGGTCAGACACAGAGAATATACGTTTGAGAGATGCTCAGTCCTAGTTGACATACCTACATTGGAACCTCAACATCTAACCTCATGGAGAATAGTGGAACCAGAAGTAGAGAAAAAAAATAATGCATCCTTCAACCTCACCAATGAAGCTTCCTTATACAACAGAGTGCAATACACACAAAAGGCAACAATTGGCCAACTTTAAAGAATAAGAGACTGCAGAGTGTGTACTCCTGGATAGAACTCATATATTAAACATCTCCCACCCATGGCTCAGGGACCATTGCTGCAAAAGGGGATGGAAATATTGTAAGAGCCAGGGTTGGTCCATGAACATAAGGGAGCAGAGGCTTTTAGGACACTGGAATCCTACACATGTGAACTTGCAGCAATGGTGGCATTGAGCACAGGACCCATGCCAACTCAATCATATAATGGCCCAGAGTTGAGCAAGAGAAATGGGTGGTGGGTTGGCACTAGTATGTGAACTACTGGAGACTGATTACTACTGGGTGAGGACAGCCTTACCAATGATCTCTAGACAGGCCGACTAGATTCCAGTGGATGAATTTATGCCATAGGACATCTGGGTACAAATGCTTTACTGGATAGGACTTATCATGTATGGAAGAATACCTGAAGCCCATAGGGGGGCATTGATGAGGTAGGGGGTCTAAATTTGATTAAGAACTATTATATGAAATGTACAAAAGCTCAATATTTTTTTTAATTCACAGGAAAAAAAAGGAAAACCACCAACTGTATTGTATTAAAACCCCCAATAACCCCATATTGATTCCCTTAAACTCATAAAGACTTTTTTCTCAAATGAAAGCCACAGTCACAGATTATGGGGACTAGGTCTCCAATACTCATTTTTGAAAATATAATTTAACTTGGACTCTACACAGGCACTTACTGAAAAGGAGATTCCCTTTTCTTCTACTGGGTCACCTGTGTCTTCCCTCAGATTGTAGATCACACTAACTTTCAATGTTTACTTCACTAATCATTATTGACTTTTTTGAATATATTGACTTGTGGCAACTAAAGAATGTATCAGCTAAGTACAGATGGTAAATTTTCTTTGGTTCTTTGGACAAGTTTATAACAAGTTTAAGGAATGTGCCAATATGTAATAAGAGTCATTGATTAATGAGAGAATCAGCCTTGCACAAAGAATCTGGCAATCTGGTAGCAATTAATTTATAGACCTTGCAACGACATTTCTTCATCACTTGTAAGAGATAGTATCTCTCCTTACTGTGTTAGGTGGATATTATGACTACAAAAGCCTTTTTTAAAGTGTTTAATTCCATGAAAATTCCAAGATATTGGATTTACTCTGGTCCTTTAGCAGTGTAGCGATTTTTTTGTAGTCTTGGGGACATTATGGAAGTATAGTGGATGGTGCTCTTCCAAGATTTACTTGGATACCTTCTGTTTGTCCTCTGAAAGTGTGTTCCAACTTTTTTGATTTTTTTTTTTGAGGCAGTATCTCCCCGTAGCCCCAACTTTCCTGGAACTCCCTATGTAGACCAGGCTGGTTTCCATCTCACAGAGCTCCACCTGCCTCTGCCTCCTGACTGCTGGGATTCAAGGCATGCATTACCATACACGGCATGATATTTGCTCTTGAAGGTCTTATCCCATGACTGTTATACTGTATGACATAGATGAACGTTGCTTTTAAGAGGATGTATACATTCTTTGTGGGTTATGAGACTCACTTTGTCCTATGTCAGTATCCAGTCAATACATCCGTGATGGTTTGAATGAGAATACACCCCCATATGCTCCAAGTATTTGGACATTTTGTCCCCAGTTGGTGACACTGTTTTGTGAGGTCTTAGAAGGTGTCTCCATATTTGAGGAAACACATCACTGGAGGTGGGCTTAGAGAGTTCTTAAACATTTCAGGATCTCCAATTGTTCATTTGCTTCCTGTGCCTGCTTGAAGACACAGAGCTTAGCTTCTGCTTCTCTTCCAGCCACCTCTGCCACCATGCCTTCTCACCATAATGGACTTTTGTCCCTTTGAAACCATAAGCTCAAATAAACTCTTCCTTCTATAAGTGTTTTTGGACAGTGTTCTATCACAGCACCAGAAAAGTAACTAACACAACATCTTTAGGAAGGGACTACAAAAGCCAAGCTCTGTTTTATCAATGTAGGGCAATATGAGGAGTATAGACCCTAGAGGTTCTCCTGTGAATAAGGGGTCAATTGAAACTGAGTCCTTGTGTGTGTGTTTCCTTCTTCATTACTGTATTTTGCATTCGTTAATTAATGGCATCACCAGAAAGCATTTCCGTGATAAAGCACTTGAATATGTCTTTAACCCTGGAGGTCCCTTTAGGAATTGTGACTGAGAACACTTGTTGCTTCTAAAATTTGGATATTAGAGCTGGAAGCTTCAGTGAGCAGCTGGCAATGAAAAACTTGTTACTGGTAGAGCCTGGAATGATGGCAGCCACAGGAATGTGCTGTGCTACTGTTTTTGAGGCTTTAATCATGTTACAGTGGTAGAGGATACCCATGGAAATGGCTCGACAGTTTCTCTGGAATCATGAAGAAAGTAGTATGAGGAAAATAGTAATTAGGAAGCCGTTGGAATCAAATAATCATTGCAATATACCACTGAAGTTCTGAAGAGAAAAAACTGAGAAATGTGGAGAGTTAACAGTTTAATACAACAGTAAATTCCAGTGATTTACAGGGAATCATTTAAACATTTCCCTACTAGTAGCCAGAAAGCAAAGAAGTGAATCCAAATGATTGCGCTTCATTGTAGAAGGAGCAGAACCTGAGTGAAGGCTTGTGCTGGATAGCTTAATGTCAACTTGACACACCTGAGTTGAAGGAGCCTCAACTGGGGAATTTCCTTTTTTGGACTGGCCTGTGGCCATGTCTGAGGGCATCTTCTTGATGAGTAATGTGGGAGGGCCCAGCTCAGTGTGGGTGGTGCCACCCCTGTCAGGTGGGCCTGTGTTGCATAAGAGAGCAGGCTGAGCAGGGGCCAGGGGATCAAGCCAGTAAGCAGCATTCCTTCATGGCCTGTGTTCCAGCTTCTGCCTCCAGGTTCCTGCCCTGAGTTCCTACCTTGGGCTCCAGGATTAACTGTGACCCCGGATATGAAACTAAATAAACCCTTTCCTCCCCAAGTTGGTATTGGTAAGAGTGTTTTGTCTCGGCAATGAAGAACAAACTAGGACAATGCTGAATGTCGATTTAGAAAGTCTTTGTTTTCAAAACCAGGGCCCTAATAGGGAACATGCAAAACATAGGCTAGAGAAAGAATATTTGGATTGATTTACTTGTTAACATTCATCCATTCAATTTCCCTAGAGACTTTGGACATGGAGAAGCAGTCTGTTTCTGTTTATCTATTGTTTATCCCTCACTGATGATATTGAATGTATGGTGATTCCTTGTTAGATGCCCAACTGTTTCAAACCCAAGAATGCATACATGGTCAATACACCCATAAATCCATACACATTGGTTAGAGTCCACAGTTGAGTCAGTTCTCAGATACAGAACAAAAACTGTAAAAGAGAGAAGAAAACAACTTTTGCAATAGCACAGCCAGTACCATGCTAATGGTTAAAAAATAGTGTGGTGGTTTGAATACGAATGTCCCCCATAGGCTTCAAGTATTTGGAAATTTAGTTCCCATTTGGTGGCACTGTTTTGGGTGGTCTTAGAAGGTATTGCCATGCTGGAGGAAGCACATCACTGGGGTGGGTGTAGAGAGGTCTTAAGCCTTGCTGGACCTTGATTCTCTCTCTTGCGTCCTATGCCTGCTTGAAGATGTGAAAGCTTAGGTCCTGCTCCTCCTCCAACCACCTCTGCCACAATACCTCCCAGCCATTATGAACTCTTGCCCCTTTGGAATCATAAGCAAAATAAACTCATCCTTTTATATTTCCTTTGGTCATGGTGTTTCTATGACAGTAACAGAAAAGTGACTAATGCAAATTGACCCAACTAAGTCTTTGAAGAGCTGTTTAATGAAATTGTTGGTCTAAGAAATACAAGGTGACAGAAGTGGCAGAAGACTCCAAAAGGTGGGTTAAATTTGTGTAGCATTTTGGCTGGGATAAGTCCAATTGCCATATATAACACTGATAGGCTATTTCCAGTCAGTTTAAGACCTGGGTGCAACAAATGACTGACCTTCCCATCACAAGAAGTAATCCTGCCAGTGAGCTCTTTCATATTTTGCCTGTGACATTGACTCTTCCTGGGAATCCAGTTTGAGGCCCAGTCTGTGGGTTTACTATACAGATTTTGCACATCTGATTTTGTACACCTACTAATTTTCTGTAGAGCATCCTGGTTGATGAAGTCTTCTAATAAAGCAAAGGACATGGGGTTCAAAAAATATCTAGTAATAAACCTAATCAAGGAGGTAAAAGATAACTACAATGGAAACTTTATAAGACTAGAAAAAGAAAAGAAAATAGTAGAAGACAGAAACATTACCTATGCTCATGGGAAGTGTGTAGAGTGTTTTAAAGCCACAGTGAAAGATATGATGTGCCTTGACTTTGAATGTATTGAGTATGATTAACTTATGAGACATCTAAATATGTATCTTGAAACTACCAGCCATGGAATTCATGGATTGCTGGGATTGAATGATTTGTGTACTGTTATTTGTTCCTAAATGAAAATGGACCTAACAAAGGGTGTTAGTAGATGAATCATAGGAATATGTATACTCAAAGGAAACACAGATAAGAACAAAGAAAAAATGAGAGCTATAAAGTGATTTGTGTAATATTAAAAAGCCATTATTTTTCTTTGTTTTCAGATTTCTCTCCTGGGTGACTTATTTTTGATGATAACTTCAAATGTCCAAAATTCACATTTGACAGGGACTTGAAAATCTAGGCATCAAAATGTAATAAATTTGCTGAAAATGTATCTCAATGCTAGAACTCTCATAGAACAAAGATGAAGTCCTGAGTTGATCTGAATTAGTTATTCAAAGAGTGAATGGGGCTGGAGGAAATTGCTCAGAAAGTAAGGTGCTTACCATATAAGCACCAGGAGCTGACTAGTCTCCACAACTCAAATAGAAAGGCAACATGGTGGCATAAGCCTTGGGAAGGCAGAAATAAGGTACATTTGAAGTATGTTGGCTAGCCAATATAGCAGAATCAGTGAGATCCAGGTTCATTGAGAGACCCTGCCTCAAAGTACTATATGGAGAGTGATAGATATCTTGCACTCACCTCTGATCTCTATGCATATCCACATAAATGTGCACCCAAACCTGTGCACCACAGGACCCTGAAAGCGAGAGAGAGAGGGAGAGAGAGAGAGAGAGAGAGAGAGAGAGAGAGAGAGAGAGAGAGAATACCCCTAATGTTAGAAAGTAGTGGAAAACACCATGGAGAAGGTAAGGACAGGGATACAAGGTAATTATGAACAACTTGTTTATGTAATAAAGAGATGAGTGAGATCAGAAATCTTATGCAGCTTATGGATTAATACAAATGTTAAATGAAGAAAATAATAGAGGAAGGGAGTGGTGATGTTAGTGGAGAGGAATGTTATCTTTGTAAGGAACTGTTTTTATAAAGATGCAGAAGACCCATGTTTGATTTCCGGATCCCACTGGGCAGGTAACAACCATTCATAACTTCAGTTCCAAGGGATCCAATGTCCTCTTCTGTCCTTTGCAGGTACTTCATGACACAGGTGCACTTACATACATGCAGGCATAACACTCAAACAAACAAGAAAAAAGAAAGAAAGAAACAGACTTTGCATCTTTTCCTTGAAAAGCCCATTCCTTGCACAGTTATGCTATATTTACATGTTATTTTAAAACATTTAATACTTTATTAATTTCTAATTGCGGTGCCAATAATACAAAAATTTCAAAGGGAAAAAATATAGACATAAAATTTCCTCCATGGACTTTGACTAATCTGATAGACCAATGTAAATGTATTTTATGAAATTTGCATGTTTTTCAACAGCTAATGTATGCAGTCCATTTTAGGCTAGGTTGACAATTTAAACGA
>NW_008341810.1:7237476-7245922 GCF_000622305.1 Nannospalax galili | reverse complement strand
AATTTAAAAACAAGCTGCTGATAATTATTTTTATAGATATGAGGGAGAATAAAAACGATGCTACTTATTACTTTATTTAAGGTCCTTTTAAAAATTTTTATGACTTTAAAGGTTATTTATTTATTTTAAGAATATTTTAATGGAGTTTTGTGCATTTTTTAATCAAATTTAGAACCCCCTGCACTGTTCATGCCCCTACTTCTCCCCCCAACCAGACATGATGCATTCTGTCATACATGCCAAATCCCATCCAGTCAAATCTTTATTTGTAAAGAGCTTTTAATTCATGACTTGATTTACAACCAGAGGAACTGAAGGTGAAAACCCTAAGGGAATGTTTACAGACGCTTGACCTTGAGCAGACGAAATTGACCTTGAGCAGATGAAAGTGGACATGTGTTTGCTTGTCTGTACTATTAGTTAGCCACAGCTGAAGTTAGATAATGCTCCTTTTATTTCATATTAAGAGCCAGTGTTTGGATCAGAACGTCAGATTTGCATGTGGGAAAAGGAAATGGTCTGCATAGCTTTTACTGCTTTTTTGTGTCTATAAGAAAATTATTTCATCTTATGGAGATTTTATCTTCCCAAACAGGTTTGGAATTTCCTAATTCAATTACAGCATAAATAAGCCTTTTCTAATAATTCTTTGCAAGTGATATATTTTGGTCCCATGCTTTTCTCCTCAAGCAGCTTTAGAGGCTCATTTTTGCAGTTCTCATTAGCATATTTGCTTCATGGTTTCAGGAAAATGAAAAGAAAGACATTGAACTCAACCAGAATATCTGAAATCTAGTCAGGTGAGGCGGGGCTATGGAGGATGGGGAGGGTGCAGGGGCTCTATATTTCAATAAGATGTATTATGTGAAATGCTTAAAAAGTAAATGAAAATAAAATTAGAAAAAAAATAGAATCTCTCATATGAAACAAGCATGTAAAAATTGTTGAAAATTTTTGTGAGGTTTACACATTTATATATCTATATAAATACATTCTAATTACCAATATTAACTTAATAACAATTTATTTATAACTAAAAATCAGTGGCAATGAAATATTTCGTCTCACTAACTTATCTAATCAAATATAAATTTCGTTAAATCTATACCAGGAAACAATAACTACTAGAACAGATCGAAATGCTTCAAGGTGCAAAGGAGGAATACTAAAGTTGGATTATAAATAAAATATGATACAAAATAGGATGGGAAAATTAAAATTCATATTATGGCATCAAACAGATTTTTTGAATAATAATATGGAAATGAATGTGGTCTAACTCATAAAACATTTCCATCTGATATCCATAATATTTGTAATTAAAATTATATAATTTAGACAACATTTGGCTTAGATTTAAGGATTTTAAGGAGTTTCCTAATAGCTCCATTAACTACATATATATTCTAGTCATGGAGTAGGTGGCCTAGTCTGACTGACTAATGAATAAGTAATGAGTTTTTAATGGAGATATTCCATTAGGTATGTGGAATACAAGCTGACTTGCATTTACCCAGTGTATATACCTCAAGGGATAAAATCACAACCTGTCACAGTGGATAGAAATTTGAGAAGCTGTCAATGATATTCACCAGAGCTGATGACAATTGTGAATGTGGGATAGCTTGCTCAAACTGGAACAATCTTGTGTCTAATCTTTGAACAGTTACCGGTTCAAAAGGTACCATTTCTTCATAGTTATACAAGTCAGAAGGTGTACACTAATTTACAGTTTATAGAGCTTTTGGACTCTTTACCTTTCCTCACTCTTCTTTCTTCTCTGAGTCAAAGGATAATCTGCTTGTTGAAACTGATTTATTAAACAGTATCCTCTATGATGAAACAATTGAAATTTAAAGGTTTCAGTGATTAGTACACATGGAAATAAAGTTGAGCAAATATCCTAGCTCAAAATTTCTACCCCTTCACCTTGTGTATGCTTGTGCATTTGTAAGTGTGTGAGCAAGACTGTGTACAAGTGCAAGTTTTGTGTTTATGTGTGTGTGTCCTCCTGCTGTCTGTGTGAATGTATGTGTCTATTATGATATATAGTATATAAAGAAACATATATCTCCATTCTTCAAACTGTTTATATCACACTTTCAAAGGAAAATCTAGAAACAGCAGAAGCAAGGATCCTGACCAAGAACCAGGAAAGAAGTGAGTTTATGTTTCTAATTAGGACTAAATGTTTATGAAACCCCAAAGCTCTGAACAGCCACACAATCTAAAAACAATATTTATATTTAAATCTATATAAATGCCATGAGAAATATAAACTATTTATAGGAGACAAAAGACTCTCAATTCTCATTCATTGAAATGTAGTTTAATGGTGATAAAATACAGAGCCTTCTGATAAGTGAGACAAGGAATAGCATAACTAAATGTTAATTGATCTCTAATATTTGTGTGTACTGATATGACAGAAATGCACTCCAAGGAGCAGGATCCCTGGCAGAAGTTTCATATGCTATCCAAATTCTCATTAATCTTTACTAAGAGAAGTGTGTTCAAAACATGGGACAGCAGAGTAAGCTGAAAAAAAACCCTTGCAAGAAACCTGGGGTCCCAGGAACCAGAGGCTGGGAAAGTGACAAGTGGGAGAATAGAATGGACCCATCTGAGATTTCACCACCAGAACACTGCAGGTTAGAGAAATTAAGTGATGTGACCCTTAACTTTTCAGAGGTCAATGTACCCATCCTGTGAGTGCTGGGGCAGGAGAGAAGTATAGAAAATATTTTCCAAAAAGTAGAAAGTTGAAGGTGTTTTAGAGAGAAGAGCAGACTCATTGGATTAACCATTTCTTCCAAATTCTCCCAAGTGAGTATCCAACCATATCACAGCTCAGACATCAAGATAAAAACGGAATATGCCTATTTTTTTGTTTCTAGTGGCCCTTAACATTCTCTTTTTAATCATAAGTTTTTAGAAACATGACTATAGTGTATTAGACAAAGGTTTGCTTTGTAGATATCTATAGCTTTCAGAGTTTATGAACTTCCTGAGTGTGTTGTAGATTTTATAAAAAATTTAAAAAAATTTAACCACTGATGTTTCTTCTTTTGAACTGTTCCTATTTGATTTTTCTGTAATTCTGATGGTAAATCTTTATGAAAGTTTACTGTGAATTAGTACAGATTCACAATCACAAGACCAATGGGCAAATGTAATAACATGGCAAAGATTTCACTTAGTATAACAGTTTCCAGTTCCATCCATTTACCTGCAAATTTCATGATTTCATCTTTCTTTACTGCTGAGTAAAACTCCATCATATAAATGAATCATATTTTCATTATCTACTCATCAACCAAAGGAGAGGTTGCTTCCATCTCTTAGCTATTGTGAAAAAAGCAGCAACAAACGTGGATGTACAAGTGTGTCTACAATAGGATGAGTCCTTTGGGTATATGCCAAGGAGTGGTATAACTGGATCAAATGGTAGGCTCATTTGTAGTTTTTAAAGAGTTCTCCACACTGCTTTCATAGGGGTTGAACAAGTTTGCATCCCACCAGCAGTGGATGAGTGCTCCCTTTTCCCCACATCTTCTCCAACCTTTTTTAAAGGTTAAAAACTCATTCAATTTAATGCCTTACAGGGCTTCTACTGAGTTCAATATTGTATAACTGTATTAATTCAATTGTGAACCTAGAAACTTGCACCCACTTGTGAAAGAGATGTACTCTTGCTCTGGAGTGTGTTGCCAGATCCAAACTCTGCAGGACAAAGGACATGCAAGGTGGGATGAACTTTACAAAATCACAGAGGGCAGAATTGGTCTTTGAGGAGTTGCTAGTCTTTTGTTTAAGAGTTTGGTAAATATCTTGGTAGAGAAGTGGATGAAACCCAGGGTTCTCACAGCAGGAGCAGGTCATCTCTTCCCCCCAAACTGGCCCTGATCAGGAATATCTGACTGCTTAGTCACCTCACCTACTAGCCTGCCAGCTTGCCAACCTGCCAGTCCATCCTTCCTACTCACTCTCAAGGTTCTCATAATAATTCAACTGTAAACCTAAAAATTTACAGCCAATTCAGAAAGAGATGCATCTTAGCTCAGGAAATTGTTATTGAATATTTCAGTGCTGTTGTAATTAAATGCTTCTTCTAAGTATGTGGTTATTAAATAAATATTTTTTTTAAAGTTGAGAAAATGACAGATCACTTGTGAACTGAAGATTGAAGCAAGGCAAATGGCCCTGCTAATGAATGAAATTTTAAAATAAGGGGGCACTTAACAATAGGGGAAATGGAGGAAATACTTGAAAGTACAATCTTCTGAATGCTGAAAGGTAAAGTAACCAGTATACAAACAGCAATATAGCCCTTGATTGAAGTAGGTAAAGAACCTTTAATTACGCAGCTTAAAATCAACAAACACTTCTAGTGCTTAGAGTAAGCAGATTAAGCTTTATAAACTAAATCCATTATGATTACTCTTTTTTCCTAAGAAGTAGAAATAGTTCCTTGTTCATAAGATATCTTGACAAGTTGGGGAAAGGAGAGATATGATTTTTTTCAGCAGAGGGTTTAGTTCGGTAGTTAAGCAACAGTCAAATTCTGTTGGTCAGTTTGTACTTTCTCCATCCATAGTCTCTTCCAGGTATAAGTGTGGTTTGTATTATTTCAGGCTAGTACAATACAACATGAATAAAAAAGAGGAAAGAGTGGAAAGTCTATACAAAAGTATATTTAGCAAGACAGAAAAATAA
Source organism: Nannospalax galili (assembly GCF_000622305.1). Lineage (NCBI taxonomy): Eukaryota > Metazoa > Chordata > Mammalia > Rodentia > Spalacidae > Nannospalax > Nannospalax galili. The sequence goes on along the minus strand of NW_008341810.1, from coordinate 7,241,206 downwards.
ATTCTAAATCATGTAAGAAAACTCACAAAAATTTTCAGTACAGCCACAAATAGTAAAACAATAAAACAAAGAACAACAACAACAAAATATTACAAAATAAGCACCTATTAGAATGCCAGGCAGGTGAATACTGGGTGAGATTAGAAACAACACAAAGCCATTTGGGAATAAAATTATGTAACAAGGCTGATTTCAGAAGTCACCCTGGTCTTGACTGAGCTGAGTTTTAAGGAAGACAGGAAAAGATTAACTTTGATTGCTCCCTAATAGAAAATAACATATTCCCCTTACTTTATTCCTGATGTTTATTTCTGCATCTTATTTTCTGTTTTGTTTTACAGGGTACCCAATTGTTAAGGAGACATGGAAATAAAGTTCCTCTGGTATATCTGGGCTTGTGAAAGCTGTGACTCATCTGTAAAAAGAAAAAAAAAGCAGGAATATGTGATCTCCATTTAATATCAGGGCCCATAAATTTTAAATATTTTTAAAAATATTTTTAATGTGTGTGAATGTATTGCCTGCATGTATGTAAGTTTACCCATGTCTTTTGTGATTGAGGAGATCAGAAGGGGGTATTGCATTCCCCTGGAACTGGTACTGATGGGGTTTTTTTTAGCCACCATGTGGGTGTTGGGAATCAAACCTGGGTCCTCTGCAAAAACAGCCAGCGCTCTTAATGGCTGAGCCATCTCTCCAGCCCTGTGTTTTAAATATTATACAAAACAATATTTTTCTGGTAAAAATATCAGTAATCACAGCAGTAAGAAAAATTGCCTAAGAAAAGAAGCACATTATTCTCGATAGCTTCTTTCATTTGTCTGAGAGGATCATTATCAATTTAATACACATGTGTAAAAATCCAAAAAGTATATAATAATTTAGTTAAATAATTTGAAAATGGTGATATCTATCTATCTATCTATCTGTCTATCTATCTATCTATCATATATATATATATATTATAATGGCACTGGATACCATTTTGGGTTGACATTGACATTTGTGGTTTATAAGATAAATTAAATGTAAATATGCATGTTGATTATGTTTCTTATTGCTTTGAATCAGTAGCTGATGAAAGTAAGCTAAGGAAGTAATGCTATATCATTGCTCTCAGTTTGTGTAGAGTTCACCATTGAAGAAATTGTAAAGGCTTGTGCAAGACCATGAGGCATCTAGGCACTCAAGTCAGCAGTCATAAAACCAAAAGTTGATGTTGGTGCTCAGCTCACTTTCTTCTTTTTGTTTGGTCCCAAATCCCAGACCATCAGTATTGCTGCCTTCATTAAGAGTGGATCTTCCCTACTTAGTTAAACCTTTCTATAAATATCTTTACAGACACACCCAGAGCCATGCTTGCAGTATTCAGTGAATGATTTCATTTGAAACTGCTGTATTGTAACTTCTTTATGGACTCCTTTTTCTTTATCTTTAAATTGTCATTCATTCATTTTCACTCTCTTGCACTGTTCAAAAGCTTCAAGAGTGAGTGTAAAAGCCAGAAATTGTTTTGAACTCTGTCTTTCTAGAGACTATTCCAATCCCTTTTTGGGGGGTTAATCTATCACCTTTCACTGTTCTCCAAATCTCTACACTAAATTTTATGAGAAACTTGTGCACTTCACAATTTTTGGTGTATATATACCTCACACAAAATGTTAGTTCTTCAACAACATATAGTTTTTCCTTTTCATTTTAAGTCCACTATACATGTTTCTTTGTGTGGAGCTCAAATGATGTTCCACGAATATTTACTGAGCAATTTTATTCTGTTAAATAAAGAACACTTGTAGATGGCTGCTCCAGAATTTGTAATCAATGGCATTTTCCCTGAAGTATTGGAAACAAATTTAGATTTCTGTACACTTCAACAATCAATTTTTCAAGATTTTTCTGTCCCTTTCAGACCAAAAATCTGTTAAATTGTCCCTATCATTTTAATAATTAAGCAGTAAAGAAGCTGTGAATTTAGAGAATGCTTTCACTGAAGAGTATGTTTGATGATGACATGTTAAAAGTCAGACTATCAAAAACAAAGTAGGATCCATCCTTAAACAGAATTTTGAAGTTGTTATTTTGCATCTCTTATTATTCTCTCTGAATAATAATACTGTACCTCTAGTTGGTCAGTCCTTACACTGGTATTCGGAACTATTTGAATCAGCGTTTACATATAACCTAAAATATTGCCTCATGCAACAACTAGCAACCCCTAAATAATTATGTTTGTGCGGAATGATAATTCCCTACTTCTCCCAAATCCTGATCAGAATGTTCTTGAATATCACTGCCTTACTGTTCCATTCATTAGATCTAGCAAGGTTCAAAAATGAGAATAAAAGTACTCTGAGAGATGGCTCAGTGGTAAACAAGTCTGAGGATCTGAGTGTAATCCTAACATGCACATACCAATGAACAAACTGACAGTAACAAAACCTAATCTTCTATAAGGGAGTCGTGCTAGACAGATGGAACAGGCTTCAGTGGATGAACTCCACCAAGGGACATCTGGGTATATGAATTTGACTTGACAGGCCTTAACATAGATGACAAAATTCATTCACTTCTGTGGTCAGGATATGGGGGGGAGTGAAGATAAGGAAGAGGGGCTAAATATCACTAAAGTGTATTATATGAAATCCACCAAAAATTATATTTTAAAAAATTGAAATTCAATTTAAAAAACCCAAAACCAAAACAAACAAACAAACAAAAAAAATGAACATGGGCAAATGATGCCTTTTTCCCCAGTGAGGGGAGAAGGTCAAGGACAGAAGGATCTCTGGGTCTCGCTGGCCATCAGCATAGCTCCAGCTTTTGAGAGAGACTCTGTCTCAAAAGTTGAAGGGAGAGATTGGTGGAGCAGGACACCCGATATCTTCATCTGCACTCTGCACAAACTCCTGTACACACATGTACACATAATAATACCCCTGTGTGTATGTGAGAGAGAGAAAGAATGAGAATGAGTATTAAGGCTAGAAAACATCTTAATCCCTTTGTCACTGTTAAACAGAAAATAAGGGGACTCCATAGTCTTTTATTAATTAAATATTTCTAACTCTTGGTAAACAATTTAAATTTTAAGGGATTTTACGTACTGATTTGATCAATAAAAATATTTTAGCAAAAGTCCTAAAAGGATTTTTTTTCTTTATCTTTTCAATTTAATCCATCAATAGATGCTTCTTCAAAGCAGCTGCAAATTGTTGCTAGATCCCTTGAAAGCTCCTTTGTTGTGGCCATGAATAAGCCCCAGACAAAACCATCAGCCTTCTTTCTTATGGGTTATAGAAACCATGAAACAAGGTAATAAGACTAGAGTCATTGTGCAGCACAGACAACAGGATTGACTGACTATTGTCTTTGCTGGGATTGATCCCAGGTCATAGAACATTCTGAGACAGTGCTCTATCACTGAGCTAAACCCTTAACCCTTAGGTTTTTGAAAGAAGATCTCAATCTATAACACAGGATGGTCTTGAATATAAGATAAACATACCTTTGCCTTCCAAATTTTGAGATTATAAGTATTCACAACCACCGTTACCTTACTGCAATGCCTATAATGTCAAGATCTGGAAGAGATATTTAAATTGAAAATCTTTATCACAAGATAGACAAAGGCTTCCACCTCTAATGGTAGGTTCAGGGTCCAATTTTTTCCATACTGTATCATATATAGCCATTTCACAAACAGATGACTGGAATGTACCACATTCACATT
>NW_008341810.1:7234869-7235036 GCF_000622305.1 Nannospalax galili | reverse complement strand
CTCGACATATGTTCTCCCTCATATGTGGATCCTAGGATCAGACTCTGATAAATAAGTATGCAAACAGACATAACTGCAGGAACCAGGATAAGGTTAAGGAAACAGTGAGGTAAAGGTAAAGAAATAACCTGAAGGAGAAGAATAGTAGGCAACAGACCTTAAGAAGG
>NW_008341810.1:7220872-7233455 GCF_000622305.1 Nannospalax galili | reverse complement strand
ATTTCATAAGTAATTTTGGATACCTTCTTATATTTTCTATCTACTGAACTTACATTTGACATTGATTGTTATAGTCCTTTGCTAAGTGCATTTAGAATTCAAAGTGTAAGAGTGCTGTGACGACATCTTGCCATAAAATTAGGAGTTTTAACTTCAGTTCTCTAAGCCGGCTTTAAATAAGTCTTTTTTACTCCCTATTTTTCTTTGGTATATCTTTGAGTTTTTCACGTTTATCTCAAAAATTACTTATGAAATTATATAGTTATAAAATTATCATTGCTATAAGGTTGACTATGGTATCACTGAGATTTTGTATGTTATTTATTAAAGTCATGCATTTTTTATGAAATAAAATATATGCAAAGTTTTATGTCATGTACATTGTAAATATAACTATGTTTTTTAACCTAAAAGCATTTTCTGCTGTATCGTGTTTCAAACTTAGTAGAAGTGAATTTTGAAATATATAGCCTAAAGATGGGAATAAAGAAAACACCCAAGTACTCGAACACATTGGGTTTATTTCTTCCATTGTGTAAAGGAAGAAACTGTAACTTACAGAGAAAATCAACTTTATATCTATTCTTTCTGTTTCTAACAATGGCAGACCTCATTATGCTATTGTGAGCTTTTCCTATGACCTACTTCAAGGATGACTGTGGTCTTTTATCATTGTTCTTTGATGTAAAAAATCCTCTGGAATTAGTAATTGGTAATGACATAAACAACAAAGCTCTTAGGAGGAAAAACATACATATATTATCTACTCTCTGCTAGGAACTGCCTCTTTGAGTCTCTACAATTAAATTCAATGAATTTTTAGTATTCTTAGGATAATTAGAAAAATAAATGCTTATAAAAGTTGTTAGTGTGATATTTCCATCATTTTAGAAGGTTTCTGGGTTTTCATTTTTAGCCAACAATTTCTTTTCTAGAATATAAAATGCAACAGATTTGGAATACATTTATTTTTCCTCCATGACTCACATACTGTTAGATAGTGTTTACGATTTATTAAGTTCACTGGGTGCTAAATTTTTAGCAGAATCACAGAAATAATGGAAACAATTTTGAGGTTTATTTTTTATGCAGACTATTAGAAAGTTAAATTTCTAACCTGGGTCTGTGTCATATTGGGACTAGGTTGTGAAATTTTATTATAATTCCATCCATAAGCAACCTTATGTTTTGTATTAGAAAAATAGAAATATCCAATATATGAAATATTTTTAAATTATCATCTATGGAGATTTCCATCCTCAAAGATATTTAAAGCAAACTGGGCGATATTTTTCCTCTCTATATTGTTTTCTCTCTCACACACATATAGGAGACTTTGCCACTGCAATTGAATTTTAATGATGCAAATCCCCCAAATTTAGAGCAGAATCGCTGAAGGCTTTCCATCAATTCCTTTATATTAAGCTAATAACTTTTAAAATGAATTATTTGCAAGAAAAGAACTAATGGGCTTGCTACTGTTGTTTTCATCCTAGTTGAAAACTCTTCAGGCAAAATATCCTTTATGAAAGATACTTTCTTTCACTTCTGAGAAAAGTGTTTTCCAATTATTAACAAATAAAATAAAATTAGCTACAGGCAAAAGGCAACTTCTGTGGGTCTTAGAGTTGCTTTTGACCAAAGCTGGAGAAAAAGCCCAGCACACATGGGAACGTGTGAATACATATCCCTAAGTATCTTTTAATAAGATATTTATTAACTTCTCTATTCAAACAATTCTATAACTTTAAAAACCAGATTAGCTCAATTTTTTTCCTGAAATATAAAATAGTATCTATAATTTTAGTATTTTTCAAACACTATTCCCTTGTTTAAAGTTAAGAGTTCCATTTTGTTTATTTGGATTCTTGGTATAATCTGAATGAGCCCACTCTGTCCGGCCACACTTGACCTCTTTGTATCTGCCATTCCTTCATCATATACCTGTTGGCTTGATCACTTGTGCAGGATCCTTTTGTCATCAAATTTCAGTTAATCTAAGGAGCACTGGTGACTTAAAGTAGTTTATAACTATATGTCAACATTCTTCTGCTTGTAAGCAACATTTATTACAACTACTTGGTTTGTATTTAGCATATATTCATAAATTATACTAAATATGGATCCTTATATTTACAGACAATTATACTGTACAAAACTCATCAATGAAGCTTCTTTTTGCAGCAGATGGAGGAGGCTATTACAGAGTTCCACAACTGGTCACACATACAGAGATTATATATCTGAGAGGTGCCAGCTACAGTGAAATCTCTACACCTAAGGCTTGTAGAATACAACAGAGCAGAGAGACTATAAATACATCACTCAAGTCTCGTCAGTGAAATTTCCTCATACAACAGAATGCAATGCACACAGAAGGCCACATCTGGGCAAGTTTCAGAGAATAACAGGCTATAGAGTATGTGTCTTTGGATAGGACTCCTACATTAAACCTCACCCACTCATGGCTCAAGGACCACTGTGGATGAGTGTCCAGAAAAATTATAAGAGCCAGAGAACAGGTACATGACCGTAGGAAATAGAAAATTTCAGGCCTCTGGGAGCTTGCTCAAATGAAGTATAATAATGGTGACAGCATGCAAAAGACTCATGCTGATTCCAGCAGACAAAAACCCAGCATGGAACTGAAGAAATGGGCAACCTTAGTCAAGGAATTATTGACAACCAATTACTGCAGAATAAGTAGGAGTTGATCTTCTTTAATGGATTGACTCTAGATAGACTGATTAAACACCAGTGGATGAACTTGCACCAAGGGACATCTAGGTACAAATGTTTGACTGGATAGACCTTAACATTTATAAATAGAATTCATGGAATTCTGTGGGGAGAGGTCAGTGGGGGGTGGCAAAGGGGATAGGGATCTAAATTTGATTAAGATGAGAGGTAGAAACTTATGTCTAAGAGATAAATTGAGAATGGAAAATGTAATAAGTTGCTGAGGGAAAAATTTGTAGAAAAAAAAGAGAAAAAATATCACCTGACAATGTTCTCCACTGTTCCTTGAATAATGCCCCAATTAACTCTTATTTGATCTTCACTCACGTCTCAAACTAGTAGTCTAAATGTATTGGACAAAATGTTTTAGTTATGTAATTTATGATTTATATGGAATTTTTAGCATACAAGTAAGAAGCAACATTGAAAACATTTATGAATAAAAATCAGAGAACAATGTTGATGCAGAAATCATCCAATAAAGGAATGTTCTAATTACAAAAATTTGCTTAGCTTATATTTTACTTTATCTGGAAGTATAAGTCCATCAGATTGTAACTTTAATTTCAGGTCTTCAAGTCAACTGCCTTCCTATGCTTCTTCAAAGTGGTGGGTCAGGAGGTAGCTCAGTAAATGAGTTCTCATGGTCTCATCCCAAGTTCCAACAATGAATTTTCTAGTTGTTTGCAGAATACATCCCCCATAATTTAAAAATCACAGGCTCTAGAGACAGTCATCTCTCCTTGCAGTTGTGTGACAATAGACATACAGCAACATGTCTGACATCAAGTCTCTTCATCCTTGACAAGGGGATAATCTATGTACTTGCACAATTTTTAAGAAGATTTGAATTTATGGAAAGTAAGAAACAATGTCTAAAATATTTTGTTCATCTGTGTATTTTATCACTTAGAACAGGGCTCAGAATTTATTATCTAGATCAGTTTTCTGCTGCTACTAAAGTAGATTGCCACAAATGCAGTTACTGAATACAATGCAATGTACTATCATTTAGCTCTAGTGGTCAAACACCCTAAACTGAAATGCTCTTCCTCTTCCTGATCCAGATTCTTAAGATTGCCTGCCTTCCTTGGCTCATGCCCTCTTCCTGTCATTCCTACTTTAGCCTCCAACTCTGACTTTGAGTCTGCTACATCATATCCTAAGGACCTTTATGTTTATATTTGGCACACATGAAAACCTCAATAATTCCCTAGGTCAAGATTGTGAATCATGCACATAAAATTCTTCCCTTCATAGGCTCTGGCCCCATGAAAATAATATGCTGAAAAGTTTATAGGACTAGGAACTGGTATCATTGAGACTCCTTTCTTCTGTCTTATCTTCCACTGGATCTTACATGTACTTCACATACATGACCTATGCATTATGTGCAAAAAGCTAATTCTGTTATTTATGCAGTCATATAATCATTAAACTGCCATCTATTCAATCTGTATATATTTCACTTACTAAAACCCTGATGACAATATATAGAAGTGTATTAGTTACTTGTCTGCCATGACCAATGAAACATCTAGAAAGAAAAGTTTATTTGGATTATAGTTTTAGAGCAGTAACAGTCCATCATGGTAGAGGAGAGATGGCAGCAGAGCCTGAGCAGAAGGCTGATCACTCACATTTTTAAGAACATACAGGAAGCAAGGAGAACAAACTCAAAGAGCGGCAAGGGTAATGACCTCTCAAAGCCTGAGTCCATTGACAAGCTTCTGCCAGAAAGGTCACACCGCCAAAGGCTCCGTGACCCTTATCATACAGCAGCACCAACTGACCAGGTGTTTAAATACTTGGAACCTATGGGGGGCATTTTTCATTCAAAAGACCACATTCCAATCCCTGTCTTCCATAGACTCATGACCATCATTATGTAAACTGCATTTAGTCCAACTTCAAAAGTCCCCACAGTTGTTAACATGCTCAACTCTATTCAAGAGGCTAGAGTCCATAATGAGACTCAAGGAAATTACTTAGCTATAAACTCTTATGAAATCAAGAAGACAAATAATATACTTCCATCATTCCATGGCCGAGAATAAAAATTCCCATTCTAAAAGGGAGGAAAGGAGGCATATTGAGAAAATACTGAACCAAAACAAGACTGAAAACTAGCATGAAAAAAAAAATCCTCTAGCTCCATGGCTGATATGGGATTTTAGTTCCAAAGTGCTTAGATGGCTCAGCCCCTCCAAGTTCCTCACTGGGTTGGTACCACACACTGCATAAAGCTCTCATTGACAGATGTCGCACAGCTCTGACATCTCCAACACCTTAGGGTAGTCATTGCCAACTAGGTTTCACCTCCTTATGCAAAAACTTCTCAAGGCCTCTTGGCCTATCAGGGTCTACTTAATGCAATGACTCCACTGTTATAGGGTACCTGGCCTGAGCACCTATTTCAATCCTCACTCTTGCATCTGTCAGGTCTCTAAAACCAGCACCATGTGACTGACATGCCATGTTAGGCTACTGGCTTGGGATGGACCATGGCCCCCTTGGATCATATTTGCAATTACTTTTTTAAAAATTAAAAAGTATTATATTTATTATTTTTATTTTATGTGTATGAGTGTATTGCCGGCATGTAGGTAAATGCACCCCTGTCAGGCAATGCCCATGGTGGACAGAAGAGGCTGTTGGATCCCCTGGAACTGAAGTTAAGGACAGCTGTTAGCTGCCATATAGGTGCTAGGATTCAAACCTGGGTCTTCTGCAAGAACAGTCAGTGTTCTTAACTGCTCAACCATCTCTCCAGCCCCATGGCTACTTTTGTATATGTGATTTTACAGCGGTAAAATTTCTTATGTCTTCTAAATTGGAATTGTAACTGAGTGGAGTCTTGCCCTGGCTGCAAATCTGGAAACCCCTCCTTATTTGCTGTAATCTCGTTCTCAAAGTGTACCTCTCTTCCAGGACATGCCTTGTGACTACTTTAGCACAACAATATTAAGTTTCCTAGTGCTCTTTTTGTTTTTTCCAAACTGTACATTTCTTTATGCCCCATTTGCTCTTTTTTTATTATATTGCATAGTTTTCACCATTAATGCCACCAATTTAATATGCAGTCTTGAAATTTCCACCACCAAAAAATTTAGTCCATTACATTTTAACTTAGCATGTCAACTACTCAGACTAGATGTTGATTCCTAACCAAAATATCCCAGTTGCTGTTTAAGTCCATGTTTTTATCTCCCTCCCTAACATCTTGAGCTGGACCTCTACAAGAAAAGCCCGTTAAACTCTGCTTTCAGGATTCAACCATTTTTCTAGTTCAGATTTTCAAAATCTTCCACAGTCCTCTTATCATCAACATGGTCAGTCTTCACAGCAACGGCACACTCTCTGGTATGAACGTTTGTATTAGGTACTTCTCTATTACTCCCATAAAACACCATGACCAAGGCAACCTATTACCAAGGATTACCAACCATGACAATATATAGAAGTGTTGCTAAAATTCCTTCTGGGAGGCACAAACACTGTCCAGCCCCCTCTTGCTTTGGTCCTACAACAAAAAGAGGAACTAATTCTCCAACCTGCATGTTGAAAAATCCTAGCAAGTTTGTTAAGCTTACCAGCTGAGAAGTAGGTGAGGAGTTATGTATAGAAGAGTGGGTGTACCCCCATTTAAGGCCAAGCTGAAAAGTTCACATCCAAGCATGGATCCTGTGACCTCTTGGCAGCTGCATATTATATTAGGTACCCTTGATCCCTCCCCCTGGTACAACTTGGGCCAACTCATTGGTTTGGCTGACTCACCCTGCCCCTCCTTCCTTGCAGTGTGTCAACAGTCAGGAGTTGTTCATGATGATCCTAAACAAGCAGGTGCAAACATGTTTGGCATTTGGAGGACAGTTTTATGCCACAAAGGAAAAATTTATTTGGCTTGCAATTCCAGAGGAATATGAGTGTTTAAATATTGGAAGCCTGTGAGAGACATTCCTCATTCAAACCACCAAAAGAAGCAAGTGTGTTTATACAATGTCCATTTCAAACTATTCTATCATGTTTTGTTTACTTAAACAAGTACCAGGCTTTTGTGACAGAGTAAGCTTTCTAGGGCAATTAACCATACAGATGAGCTCTGCTTTTGATGGTGAGACACTGCCTCAATGGATAAGTTCAAATATATCCATAATTACCAGTGCAAAATAGCAAAAGCTTGAAGCTACTAAAGGGTCCATTTAGTCTACTAAAGGAAGACTAAATGGCTGTATGTATCACATAAGAAAATGCTATAGCAACGACAGCAATGAAATGAATGAAATAATGCTGTATATAAATATGTGGATACATAGTCTTAACATAGTACTGGAAAAGAAAAGCTAAGCTATAGATGAATATGTTCAATAAAATTTTATTTTAGGAAAGTAAAATATATTTAAAATTATTCTTAAAGTCATATATTTAAAGTTATTCTTCACAATTATTTGCCTGTTCTATTAAAATCTAACTGACATCAATCTTTAAGCTAATGTTATCATATACTTTAATAAACTCAGTAACCTTTCCCCCTCATATATTTATGAAATGCACAGTATGAATACTGTTTTTGGTCTTCATAGTCCCAGAGATATTTATCTATGAAGAGGAGAAATAAGAAAGAACTAAAAAATAAAATAAACATTTAATAAGACTAAATTCTGTAGAAGGTTAGGTAAGTAAGATGCATGCCATAATGGAGAAGGAAAGGTTGGGCCTTTTGACTTATATTTATATTTAAACTGTAAGAGTAAATAATGTTAATATCTGGAAGAGGAAGTGTATTCTATTTTGTTTCTTCATTGTTGTGACAAAATATTCTGACCAAAACCAACTTGGGAAGGAAAGCATTTAATCTTCTTACATCTCCCAGGTCACAGTTCATCAGGGAGCCAAAGATAGGAACTAACGGCACGAATCTGGAGGCAGAAGCTGAAGCAGAGACAATGTAGGAATACTGCATACTGTCTTGCTCCCCTGGCCCATGCTCAGTCCATGCTCAAGGGTGGCACCACCCACAGTGGACTGGGCCCTCCCACATCACTCAGCAATCAAGAAGATGCTCCTGCTCCATGGACATGGGCACGGGACAGTCCAGTGAAGGAAATTCCCCAATTGAGGCTCCTTCAACCCAGATGTGTCAAGTTGAAACTAAAGCTATCCAGCACAACTGGCCCCTTGTCAACTTGACACACAAACACATCACTATTAAACCATAACCTTTCCAATTCTATCCCCAAGATATGATGTCAAAATTAATATCACAACATAAGACAGTACAACCTTAAAAGCCCCACAGTTCTTTAAAAAAAAAGTCCAAATAATTAAAAGTCCACAGTCTCTTTTAAAACATTCTTAATTGGGGGCTCCTGTAAAATTCAAAATGAGCACTGTCTTAATTCAAAGAGAAAAACTGGGTACATCTAAGCAAAACTAAAGTCCAGCAAGGTGGCTCAAAGCTGTGCATCTGGATTCACTCACGATCTTCTGGGATCCAAAGGGTTCTGACAGCTCTACCTCTCTGCTTCTGCCATCCACAGCACATATAGCTTGTCGCCAAAGACCCAGGACAACTCCATTACACACCTGCCGCTGCCCGTGTTGGTCACCCCATGGTCCTAGAATCTCCAAAAAGCTGGGGTCGCCACTGGTCACCACTGAAAGTGAGGTTACATCTTCACCAATGGCCTCTTCTTGCCTCTTGGGGTGCAAAGCCTCAGATTCTCTCCATGACCCCTTCTTTCCTGGGGTGTTCACTGCAACTGAACCTGTACTTTCACCTATGGCCTTTCCGGGTCTCTCAGAATGCCAAGCCTCGGTTGATTTCTCTGACCCCCTTCAAGCTTTCAACACCAAAACCATGCAGGAGACTCTTAAACATTACCAAGTCTTGCTTTCAGCTAGAGATGGAAGTTCGGGTCCCCTCTCGACCACAGCTTCTGTGTGCAGACCCTGAGGAAATATTTCCCTGAAGATTTCACCACAGTGATGCTGGTCTCTTGTCACTTACAGCTTATTCTTCACCCCAGCTGACTAGGACCCACAAATTCTCAGTTCAAAATATCACACTAATGGCCCTGATAGTCTCTGCTTCCCTTTGAAGCTTCACAAACCAGGCCTCTGTTGCCCACAACTCTGTCGGGATAACTGTTCCAAGCTCCACCGCAACAAACTCTGAGCACGCAATGGCTTTTCCAGCCCAAAGTTCCAAACACTTCCACAGTCCTCCCTAAAACACAAAGATCAGGTCTGTCACAGCAATATCCCACTCTCTGGCACCAATCTCTGCCCTAGTTTGTTCTTCATTGCTGTGACAAAATACTCTGACCAATACCAACTTGGGGAGGAAAGGGTTTATTTGTCTTACATCTCCCAGGTCGCAGTTCATCAGGGAAGCAAGGACATTTTCTATTTGGCAAAGGCAGCTGAGTGCTCAGTGGTGTGTGCTGTCCATCAGTCTGCCATCAGGAAGAAGGGAGGAACAGTCAGCATGGTTGCTGTCCTAGTCTGTTGCTTCATTGCTGTGACAAAATACTCTGACCAATACCAACTTGGGGAGGAAAGGGTTTATTCAGCTTACATCTTCTGGGTCACAGTTCATCAGGGAGCCCAAGGTAGGAACACAAGGAAGGAACCTGGAGGCAGAATCTGGAGCAAAGGCCATGGAGGAACACTGCTTACAGGCTTGCTCCCCTGGCCCCTGCTCAGCTTGCTTTCTTATGCAACACAGGCACACCTGCCCAGGGGTGGCACCACCCACAGTGGCCTGGGCCCTCCCACATCACCCAACAATCAAGAAAATGCCCCACAGACATGGCCACAACCCAGTCCTAAGCAGGAAATTCCCCAGTTGAGGCTCCCGCAACCCAGGTGTGTTAAGTTGACACTAAAGCTATCCAGCACAAAGTAGTATAATATTTTATATTTATTTCAATACCTTAGACTAGGTAGCATGTATAAACTCACAAAATGAATTTTAGGTGTGAACCAAGTAAAGAAATTTGCCTCACCATGGAGCTTGTATGCTTATATAGATAATTACATATGCATACAGATAATGAAATATGTAAATTATTCATGTGACTACAATCTTTGGAGAAAAATGTAATGTATAGAAATTTGAGAATCCTATTTGAAAAAAAAAATTCAGTGGTGATATATTTTTTCATATAAGGCAAAGCAGAAAATAAGGTCAATTTCCCAACCCCAGAGCATGGGTGGTAGGAATAACACAGGAGCAAACAAAACCACCTGAAAGACATTAAATCCAAGAACAATGGATGACCCTGTCATGGGGGTCTTGTCAACCAATAAGGGAGGATCATTTGTATTCTTGCCTAGAGACATCCCTCTGGTATATTGTAAGATGTAACATGACCAACTCCACTTGTTAAAGGATCACTTTGCTGTGAGTGAGAAGGTAGATAAATAATGCATAGATGGTATGAAAAACCAGAGGGAAATGTATTAGTGAAATCAATCATTTTTATTTTGTAGTGGTTCTAATAATCAACTCAATGTCTTATTTAAGTATTCTGATATTGTTTTATATTATGAGTCCCAGATAAAATTTTATAAACCCACACTTCACAATTTGGAGGTAACTAGTTGTTTCTCTTCTTTTGTTCTTCTTCATCTGCTGTTTGATTTTGTTTTCTAATGTTGTTTGCCAATACTTTAGAAAATACAATAAAAAGAGTTAGCAATACATTGAGTAAAAATAATATAGAAACTACAATCCTGAATTTTTTTAGATCCAATAGAATAAAATATTTCAGAAAGGATGTTTTTTACAGTGCATTTGTTTATTCATACCTCATACAATGTTAACCATGGTAGTACCATAGTAATGCTGTTTCTTGGATAAAGTTTCAGGTGTGACATTACATGTTAAAAATACACACCTCTGTGTAGAAGTGAACCTTCCAACTTGTACATATTGTGACATTATATTTAGTTATCTCTCCTAGAAGCATGCCTGTCATATTTGGTTTTCTTTACTGCAAAAACTTTTTAAAGGAATATCTATGTAAAGACCTGTTCCCTTTGGGTAATGAAATGACCTACAGAAATATAAACTATCAAAACATCTTAGATATCTTAGCACCAATATTCTCCTGTTTTTGTATGTTTAACTGAATCTTAAGGGGAAAAAGCATAGAAAGGTTCAAGGAACACATATCATTATCCAAAAATTGGAATTTGGCAACTTATTGACAGATTTATTATGGTAGATAATAAGTAATATATTGGTGATTCATATTCTCTCTCCTCTCTCTAGTTTGTGTGTGTGTGTGTGTGTGTGTGTGTGTGTATGTTCACCCATCTGTATGTGAAAAGGAAAGGTCATCTTTATCAAAAAATAGTGACACCTGATATATAAAAGTTCTAAGTATTCTAACAAATGTAGTTTGAATGGGATTCAGCCCCACAGTGTATCAGTTGCTCAGTTCTTCGTGCATCAATCTCATCCTCATCACTTTGAATCAAGAATCATAAGTAGGTTTTGAAATGGAAAAATAAGAATAGACAACTTGAGAAAGAAGAAAACAAAGTGAGATATTCTCCAAACTGATCTATTTCCAATATTGATTTAAGTTTCCTTTTCTATTTTTTTCCTTCACCATAAATTTTAATAACTTGAATGCTACCACTTTACACAGGGATGTACCCTAAACATCATTGGAAATTTTCAACATCTGGTGCTCAGGAAGCTACCTATTAAAGTATCTGCTATCCTCTCTCAGACCCACAGGCCCCTCTCTGAGGTAAGTCCATTGTGCCCTCTGTGCCCTGACTCCCACAGCATCATTCACTCTCCATTGTCCCCCTCTAAATAAATTTTAATAACTTGAATGCTACCACTTTACACAGGGATGTACCCTAAATATCATTGGAAATTTTCAACATCTGGTGCTCAGGAAGCTACCTATTAAAATATCTGCTATCCTCGCTCAGACCCACAGGCCCCTCTCTGAGGTAAGTCCATTGTTCCCTCTGCACCCTGACTCCCACAGCGTCATTCACTCTCCATTGTCCCCGTCTAGTCTCTACTCCTAGCCTGGGTCCTGTCCCATTCCTTGTCTTGGGGCCCAGGACACATGAGGAACCACTATTGCTTCCTGATCCTCTTCATTCAGATCAACTCAGTGCCTTCTCTGGTCCCCAGGAGCACTGCTTCTGGACCTGGCCCCACACACACCTCCCTCTGCTTACCTGGGCCTGCACCTCACCAGCGTCTTTCCTGGATGCAGGGGCTGACCTTTTCTCTTCCTGCATCCAGACCAACCCAGCTCTTCAGTGCAGTACCCAGGAGTCCTTGGGGCTGCTTCCTGTCCCCATCTGCTTTTGCATCTCTGGATGGCACGGCCACAAGCTGCCCTAGACATCAGTGCCTTCTCTGGTCCCCAGGAGCACTGCTTCTGGACCTGGCCCCACCCACACCTCCCTCTGCTTCCCTGGGCCTGCACCTCACCAGCCTCTTTCCTCAATGCAGGGGCTGACCTTTTCTCTTCCTGCATCCAGACCAAACCAGCTCCTCAGTGCAGTACCCAGGAGTCCTTGGGGATGTTCCTGTCCCCATCTGCTTTTGCATCTCTGGATGGCACAGCCACAAGCTGCCCTAGACCAGCATCTTCCATGGGTCTGCTTCCCAGGCCAGTCCAACCCCTAAATTCCTGAGGCCAAAATCTTTCCTGGAGGGATCCAGACCTTAGGAGAAAGCCTGAGAGCATCTGATCTTCATCTGAATTGAGCATTGGTGGGAACTCCTGAAGACAAAAGCAATCTGGCCACTCCAATATAAAATCAAAAGAGAGAACCGGAAGCTTAGAGGAACCAGCTT
>NW_008341810.1:7219298-7220465 GCF_000622305.1 Nannospalax galili | reverse complement strand
AATCAAAGAACTGAAGGAAGATAGGGATACAGTTCCAAATGAATACAGAAAAGAGTTAGAAATACTGATGAATACTCAGGTTGAAATGAAGAAGGAAGTGAAACACTCAACAAGCCAATTAGAAATGACAGAAGAAAGCCTCACCAATAGGATTAATGAAATGGAAATTAGAATATCAAGTCTGGAAGATAAAGTGGACAAACTAGACCACTTAATCAAAGATTATGAAAAATTTAAGAAAACACAAGAGTGGAATATGAAGGAATTGTTTGACACCACAAAAAGACCAAGCTTATGAATCACAGGCATACAAGAAGGAGAAGAATCCCAAGATAATGGCATGGACCAGATCTTCAACAGAATCATGAAAGAAAATTTCCCAAAAGGAAGACATGCCCATACAAATATAAGAAGCATATAAAACACCAACTAGACAGGACCAGAAAAGAAACTCTTTACAGACATCATAGTAAAAATACTACACGTACAAAACAAAGAGACAATACTGAAAGCTGCAAAAGAGAAACAACAAGCCACATAAAAAGGAAAACGCATTAGGATTACAGCTGACATTTCAGTGAAAAAGATGAAAGCCAGAAGAGCCTGGACCAAAGTATTCCCAGTTTTAAATGACCACAGATGACAACCCAGATTACTATACCCAGCCAAAATGTCTATTATAGTTGAAGGGGAAAGCACAATCTTCCTTGACATAAATAGGCTGAAGGAATTTATGTCCACAAAACCAGCCCTTCAGAGAGTTCTGGAAGCAATACAAAGAGCTGCAGAAAGGAATGACTGTACTCAAGGGGTTGTGGAAAGAAATTGAATGACGGTATAACTGTGGAAAGTACAGCTATATCAAGAATGCAAGCAAAAATAAAAATGACAGGTTTCAATATTCATCTTTCATTTATAACTTTAAATATTAATGGACTGAACTCCCCAGTCAAAAGACAGAGACTAGGTGAATGGATTAAGAAAGAAAACCCATCTTTTTGTTGTCTGCAAGAAATTCATCTCAATTTCAAAGACAGACACTCTCTCAAAGTGAAAGGATGAAAAAAATATACCAAGCAAATGGCTCTAAGAAAAAAGCAGGCATATCAATCCTAATATCTGACAAAATAGACTTTAAACTGAAACTAACCAGAAAAGACAAAGAGG
>NW_008341810.1:7217997-7218532 GCF_000622305.1 Nannospalax galili | reverse complement strand
AAGAAAGAAAGAGCACCTCCAAATCAACAAAATCAGAGATGAAAGGGGAAACATCACAACAGACACCAGAAAGATATACATTATAAGGGAATACTTTAAAAACCTATATACTACTAAATTTGAAAACCTATAAGAAATGGATGGATATCTAAAGGCATGGAAACTACAAAATTATACCAAGAAGAGAGTTAACAGCTTAAACAGACCCATAACATAAAAAGAAATTGAAACAGTAATACAAAACCTCCGAACTAAAAAAAGCCCAGGACCAGATGGATTTACAGTGGAATTCTATCAGACATGTAAAGAAGATCTACATCCAATACTACTTAATTTATTCCAAAAGATAGAAATCGAGGGAGAACTTCCAAATTCCTTCTATGAAACCAGCATCACTGTAATACCAAAGCCAGGTAATGATAGAACCAAAAAAGAAAACTATACACCCCTATCCTTAATGAACATTGATGCAAAAATTCTCAACAAGACACTTGCAAACCACATACAGACACACATGAAAAAGATCATCCACCAT
>NW_008341810.1:7216599-7217835 GCF_000622305.1 Nannospalax galili | reverse complement strand
GAGTAATAATTGGAAAAGAAGAGATCAAATTATCCCTTTTTGCAGATGCTACGATATTATATCTAAGAGACACCAAAAACTCCTAGAAATTATTAACACTTTCAGTAAAGTGGCAGGTTACAAATTAACCTACAAAAGTCTGTAGCCTTTCTATATACCAATAATAAGCAATCAGAGAAAGAGAACATGGAAACATGCCCGTTCTCAATAGCTGCAAAAAAAAAATAAAATAAAATATCTCAGAGTAAACATGACCAAAGACATTAAAGACATCTACAATGAAAATTTTAAATCTTTAAAGAAAGAAATTGAGGAAGACATCAGAAGGTGGATGGACCTCCCATGCTCATGGATTGGAAGGATTAATATTGTGAAAATGACCATCCTACCAAAAGTCATTTATAGATTCAATGCAATGCCAAGCAAAATCCCTAAGACATTTTTCACGGAATTAGAAAAAATTATGCTAAGATTCATATGGAAGCATAAAAGACCTCAGATAGCCAAAACAACCCTGAGCACTAAGAGCAATGCTGGGGGATTACGATACCAGATTTTAAGCTGTATTACAGAGCTATAGACATAAAAACAACATCGTACTGACACAAAAATAGACCCATAGATCAATGGAACAAAACTGAAGACCCAAATATGAGTAAATGCAATCCCAACCATATGATATTTGACAAAGAATATTTGACAAAGTGGCCAGGAATATTCACTGGAGGAAAGACAGCATGTTCAGAAAATGGTGCCTGCAAAACTGGATCTCCACTTGTAGAAGAATGAGACTAAACCCCTATCTTTCACCCTGTACAAAAGTCAATTCCAAATGGCTCAAAGACCTCAATGTAAAGCCTGAAACTCTGAAAGTATTAGAAGAAAACATTGGGAAAAACCCACAAGATATAGGTGTATGAAAGGATTTTCTAAACCAGACAATTGCTCAGGAAACAAGGGCAAGAATTAACAAATGGGACCTCATTAAACTAAAAAGCTTCTGTAAATCAAAGGAGACAACCAAGGAAGCAAACAGAAAACCCACAGAATGGGAGAAAATCTTCACCAGCGACACATCCAACAGAGATTTAATAACCAGAATATATAACGAACTCAAAAAAGAGAGAAGCAAGAGAAACAACCCAATCAAAAGATGCATTAAGGAGCTGAACAGAGTTCTCAAAAGAAGAGGTAAAATGGCCATGAAACATCTTAAAAGATGTTCAGCATCACTAA
>NW_008341810.1:7214303-7216051 GCF_000622305.1 Nannospalax galili | reverse complement strand
GTATGTACCCAGACATAACTACAGGAACCAGGATAATGGAAAGGAACCTGGGAGGTAAAGGAAAAAAAAGAACACGAAAGAGAAGAACAGTAGGAAACAGGCCTTAATAAGGGAAATGTGGATAAAAATTGGGTTAGTTTAAGGGAGTAGGGACAGAAGGGTATACAAGGAACCAAGGGGATAAAGGGAAAGAAGGAGTTCAAGAAAGGCTGGACCATAGGAGAAGGGTATTAGTAAGGGAGAAAGGGGGTAAATGAGGGCACCTTAAGTGGGAAAACCATGATGGAGGGGTGAGACAATGCCAGAGATAAATAATACCTAGCTAGTTTTGAAAACCAGAGGGATCCATATTACGCCTACAACCTACTGACAAATTATACATAGCAGATCAAGAAATAAATGTCTAGATAGGTTTAACTGAGAACAACTGGTCTTTGCCCAATATTATCTACATGGCACACAGTAATTCAAAGTACCAGACTGGTGGAACTAAACTTTTTGGATGTTTAACAGATATACTTTGAGGCCTTTAATAATTTGGTCAGAGGAACATAAAGGGCACTTTTTGCTCCTTGCCCTCCTAGGTTGACTAGTTCCAGGGAACTATGAGCATCTCTCAAAATGCCCTATAAAGGTGGTGGGGTACCTGTCCACTTGATCAAGGAGGCTGAGGAGACCCCAGCAGATGGATTTGAACCAGTGTCCAGACTACAAAGATGAGGGTCAACACAGAGGAATGATTTCCTCCATGCTTACAAGCGAAGCCAACCATGGTCAAGCAGGACCTCTGACTGTTCTTCACATAGGTGGATCTGGTAAAAGAAGGAGCCAGGGGCTCCTCCCAAGCCCATGTGACTCCTGGGAACAGATCCTCAAATGACCCTAAGAGTAAAAATAAATTGGTTTATCTGGACCAACTCTATGGCCTTAAACACCCAAAAGGAAGGTATAGCCAAAGACTAAAGGAGCCAATATAATTTCTTAAGAGTTCACATGCATAGCTAAAGGCTACGTAACAAGCAACAATGCTAGACAGGTGATACCTTCTTTTGAGTTGTTGTCCAGGGTGGCCAAAAGGGGCTTCCAGATAGTAACCCAGCATAGAATTGGGAAAATGAGCAGCAGACCCCAATATTATCTAAAGGAATATTGGCAACTGTTTACTGCTAGATGACTAACAGCTGACCCTCCTAAAACAAAGCCCTGTAGATAGGCTGACTAGATTCACCAGAAGGGCAAGTAGTGGGGAATGTCTGGGGGTGATGACAACATAGCAGACAGTAGCAGCGATATCAGAGGATAAGGTCTCTAGTGGGGGTGGGAGGCTTTGGGAGGGTGCTATCTGGGAAGTGGGTATATAGTCGAATGAGATGGTTTGGGATGTTCTGTGTGATATATATACACACAAAAAATCAATAGATTTTTTTAAAATGTATTACTTTTGAGGAGGAAGCATGGAAATTTATGTCATGCTAATTAGTAGAGATGATAAACAATGACACTGAAATCTGCCCGATGACTTTATAGACATACATGGGCACCAAGGATCCAAGTGTAATCGATTATGACTAGCAATAATCAGATACATACAGATTAGAGATGCAAGCACCAACACCTCAGTGTTAGCAGCAAAAAAAAAAAATGAGCCTGTCTTCAAGGAACAATATATTATTTTTCTTCTTTATTTTTTTAACTTTTTTTTTCTTTTTCTTTTTTATTTATTTATTTATTTTTAACAATATATTCTA
>NW_008341810.1:7213580-7213745 GCF_000622305.1 Nannospalax galili | reverse complement strand
AAAAAGTATCTGCTATGTATTTTGTAAAATATCATAATTGTTACTCTAATAAAAATTTAAGTAAAAATAGTTCACATTAAATTATCCTGAAACAGGTAGTCCATGAAAACATGTTTAGAAAAGTTTAAAATTATTCGTAGTCATCAAAACTGACATATCCTAGAA
>NW_008341810.1:7210147-7213551 GCF_000622305.1 Nannospalax galili | reverse complement strand
AAGGAGTTTATGTCACTTTAGTTATATATCTTCAATCATCAACATTTGCTGAGCATAACAGATTACATTTATTAAAGATTTTTACTGTTTCCATTGTCAATATTATACTATTAAATAGTTTTAAAACATGTCAACTATGAGAATGGAATTAATTTTTTACCAACGACTTTTTCCAGATTTATTTGTGAATGCAATAAGATTGAGCTGCTCTTTTTCCAAAGATATTGTAATTCTGAAAGAACTATTACATTCTTGGGGTATAAAGATCCTGGAAAATGAATTAATTGTGTTGTTTATTGGATTCAGTGTTACCGTACCTAAGTTTAAAATAGGGGATGTTCTTCTCTAAATTATACAAACCATAAAATTAGATTATTTCATCTCGTTTGGAGCAATACAAATATCTGCATTCCCATAGCCCACCCACCAGATTTCACCCATTCTGTCATATATGTTAGGGTCTATAGAGTCAAGTTATAAGTTTTGCTAATTTATTTATATATACAATTATTTTTTAAAAACACACTTAAAATTTTTTATCTGAAATAATTTGAAATTAAAAATTCCACTCCAAAAGTTATTTCATCAGAATAATGCCCTTTTATTTTATCCGGTTTTTCAATTATACTTGAATAGAATAAAAATAGTATTATATTAACTAAACTTTTGCATGATGATGTAAGTCAGAATGAAAAACAATGCAATATTTCAAAATAATTATTTGAGATTTAAACCTCCATTTATGAGAATCTGAGTCCCAGATATATGTTTGGTTGTATTTGGTCCATATCAGCTTGGTAGATGCCTTCATTGTCCTGCCTTTCCTTCCTAATGGTCTCTGAATTACTCTCATCAAACCTTTACAATAGGTAGGTCTGCATGCAGTCTCATGTGACACTTAGGGTAGTTCATTCACACTCACTTATGTAAAATCTCTCTTCCTGAGGGGTTTTAATTTTTAATGTAAATTTCTCAGGTGATACACAGAAAAAGCTTAGCACCTCACCCTTCTAGTGATAAGTGGTGCCAATTTAATTGTTTACATGAAATAGTTGAGCAAAAAGAAGCAAGGGAAGGGAGAGAAGGAGTGCAAATGGAAAAGAATCAAGGCAGGAGGACAGGAGGAACTGGATGCTAGTGCCACCTTACAATGAAGCGGCTGGGTAGGATGCACTGAAAACATGGTATGAATTCTGATTCAGTAGAATTTAATATCGTACACATACAAACTAGGCCCACATCATTATTCCCAATGGATTTAGTCATTCTTCGTGCTAAAATTTTTGATTGACAGAATGACAAGTGAGTAAATGCTTCTGACAAGACATGAATAACATTTTATTTTTTTGAGTGCTAAAACTTTTCAAAATGTCAATTAATCTTCAGATCTCATTAGTCAATTAATTACGCTGCAGTTAAAATCTGCCTCAAAGATTGTAAAACAAACAAATCAAATAATATGTTACTATCCACAAATGACAGTTTTCTTTTGACTCAAAAGTGTTGACATATTACTAATTGGTGTTAATTTATCTTTTCTTTGTTGTTTAATAATACATTTAGCAGGCCCCATATTATGCTGACAATACCTTAAATGGTTTTATTATTCCTTCTTTTAGTGATTTTCATTTGCTGCTTTTCCTTACTACAAGATTTCAGATTGCACACCGGGTTCAATTGTTCAGAATATCTTCTGAATCCTGTCATAGTGTCATGGTGATTAGCAAAGTATCTGTTGGAACTACAAAACTGTGTGGAAATATTAAACATGTCATGTACTAACCGTGGAGGAAAACTAAAGTGGAGACCCACATGGAAAAACTCTGAGCATTCAAAACTAGTCATGCTTTGAAAATAACCCTAACCTTGCTAAAATTGTAAATATCAACAAAGCTTAACTAAACAAAATTTTTAAATACTTTTTTTCTTTTTCAGGGAGAAGTTCAACAACCAAGAAATGCAATGATTATCTGCTATTAATGAATAAATAAGATAAAATTATAACAATAAACTAATCTTAAAAAAGATTAGTTTTAGTTTATGTGTATATGTGGTTAAAAGAGCATACTGCTCTCCAGAGAACCCGAACTAGTTCCCAGCTAAAGGCTTGAAGCCTGGTAGCCTCTGTGTGAACACTTCTTTGAAAGACTTATATTATGAAAATACTTAATAAGTTACAAGTTAGATTCATTTGTAAAACAACTGAGGTCTCAGGTGAGCCCACAGTGAAGAGCTTGCCTCATGGAAATGCACTCTCTTGGAGACTAAACTCCCAGCCTCACTTCTGATGCCCCAGTGATGCTGCAAAGAACACATCATCCTCACCTCACATTTTCAAATCATGACTAGCTTTGAATGCTCAGAGTTTGTCCAAGTGGGTCTCCAGTTCATATTACATTTACATGCACCAAATAAATGATGTTTTTTACATCATTAGATTATGAGGGACATTTATGGTGCAGAGATAGACAATAAAATCATCTATCAAAAATCATTATCTATCTCAATAGATACAGAAATTAAGCTCTTGTGTTTATTGTAATAGGACCAATACAGCCCAGTCGTCATACTAGAAGTAATTGTTTTTGCATAAAGTATCCTTAGAATGATGTCTGTTTCCAGAGATGCTTATGGTATGGAACAGGGGCAGGTTCATGAAGAAAGAAATGTATCAAGCACCGTCCCCCGCTGCTTCTCCCTCACCTGCACCCGGCTTTAGAAAAGGGTCACTTTGCTGGAGTCTTGATTGCAACAAATTTATTGATTAAACAACAGGAAATATCCCATATTATCAGGGCAGAAGGCAGTCCATTTATTCAATATCCTGTGAAGAATGGAATACACTAGAACAGAGTTGTTTTTTTTTTTTTTTACTTAGAAGAAGCATTTCATTACAACAGGACTGACATATTCAATAACAATTTCCAGAGCTAAGATGCATCTCTTTCAAAATTGGCTGTAAATTTTTAGGTTTACAGTTGAATTATTACAGTTATATAATATTGTACTCAGTATAAACCCTATAAGACATAAAATTAAGTGAGGTTTTAACCTTCAAAAAAGATCTCCATTTCAGTATTAAAATACACAGTTTCATACAGAAAAAATAATTTTTAATGCAATTGACATTAAGATGTTTGCACATGAATTTCTAATCTCTATATATCTGATTATTGCTAGATACAATCTGTTACTTTCTGAGCTCCTTGGCATCTGAGAATGGATATAAAGTCATCAGGTAGATTTCAATGGTAATTTTTTCACATCTACTAATTATTACGGAGCAAATGTTTATGCCTTGAAGAATTATTCTTTTTAATCTGTTTTTTAATTTTTATAACTACATGATTAGAAGAAGCAATTCACTACAGCTTTAACATATTCAGTAACACACTCCAGAGTAA
>NW_008341810.1:7196797-7209882 GCF_000622305.1 Nannospalax galili | reverse complement strand
ATATAGAAAAAAAAGTCCAGGTAGAAAAGTGTAGTCAGTTCTTTTCCTACAGCTGTGACAAAAGCAACTGAAGAAAGGGAAGGTTTGGGGGTTTTTTGGTTTGTTTTGTTTTTTGTTTTGTGTGTGTGTGTGTGTGTACATCACACAGAACATCCCAAACCATCTTATTCAACTATACACCTACTTCCCAGATGGCACCCTCCCATAGCCGCCCCCCCCATAGAGCCGTTATAATCTGATATCCTGCTACTGTTTGCTGTGTTGTCGGCACCCCCAGCCAACAACTTGCCCTTCTGGTGAATCTAGTCAGCCTATCTAGAGGGCTTTGATTTAGGAGGGTCAGCTGTTCCTCACATAGCAGCAATCAGTTGTCAATATTCCTTTAGGTGAGATTGGGGTCTGCTGTTCATTTTCCCAGTTCTATGCTGGGTTACTATCTGGGAGTCCCTTGGCCACCTTGGCCAACAACTCAAATGAAGGTATCTCCTATCTGGCGTTGTTGCTTGTTAGGTAGCCTTTAGCTATGCATATGGACTCTTAAGAAATTATATTGGCCCCTTTAATCTTTGGTTATGCTTTCCTTTTAGGTATTTAAAGCCATACAGTTGGCCCAGATAAACCAATTTATTTTTACTCTTAAGGTCATTTGAGGATCTGTTTCTCAGGGGTCACATGGGCTTGGGAAGAGCCCCTGGCTCCTTTCTTTTACCAGTTCCACCTATGTGACGATAAGTCAGACCATGGTTGGCTTCGCTTGGAAGCATGGAGGAAATGATTCCTCTATGTTGACCCTCTTCTTTGAGAGTGGACACTGGTTCAGGTTGGGTTTCCTCGGCCTCCTTGATCAAGAGGACAGGTGACCCACCACAATTGCAGGACATTTTGAGAGATGCTCATAGTCCCCTGGAACTAGTCGACATAGGAGGGCAAGAAGCAAATACAGCCCTTTATGTCCCTCTGACCAAATTATTATAGGCTTCAAAGTATGTTTGTTAAACAATTTTATATACAAAATGGAAACCCAATACACATTATTGATCTTTCTTTACTCATGATTGGAAAGGTTACTGTAGATACTCTGCCAGATTCTTTTACATTGAATGCTAAAGCAAGTGGCTGATCTAAGTAATAAAATATAACTGAATCAAATATTTTTATTTTTAATTTTTGTTAATTTTTATATAATATTTTTGCAATTTCCATATAATATATTTGATGGCATTTATATCTCCTCCCCTATGTGCAGCTCCCAACACTGCTACCATCCAATTTAATGCATATACTACAGCCTACAGAGTCTGATTTGTGTCCATTTGGGTCCATCTACTGTGCTCACCAAGAGTCCCATACCAGTAAGGCACTGTCTTTCCTTCTCCTAGCATGATCAATTGCTAAAAGTCTCTTAGGTCACGCTGGGAGTTATCCACATCTTCACGATTATACTGGGATTTTGTCTGGTTTAAGCTTTCATAGGGCTGGTCCATGCTGTCACAATTTCTATGAGTTTCATGTGAGTAACTGGTTATCTTTTGGAAAGAATCTTTCTAACTGGTCATTCATTTCCTCTGACTCATTACCTTTCTGCCTCCTTTTCTGCAATGAACCTTGAGCTTTGGGAGGCAGAGGTTTGAAACAGGTGTCCTAGTCAGGGATAAGCTCCATGTCCCTCCTATTCTTTACTCATTGGCCAGTTGTGGGTTTCTGTGATAATCACCATCTGAAGAATAGGGAAACTTTTCTGATGAGAGTTGAGAGATGCATTCATCCTATGTGTAGAGGTTACTTTGAAGATGTGTCACTTAGTGTTAGGCATTTCATGGGCACTTATTCTCTGCATTTGACCAGTTCTGGAACTCGGTGATAGTCTCCATCCTGGCTAGTCAGGCACTCTCCTGCAGCCTCAGCAGAATAGGGCCATGGTCCAAGAGAAAAGAGGAGAACAGGATAGGCTGTGCTCACTAGCTAGCAGAGAAGGTCTGAGCTCTGGAACAGCAGGATGCTGAATCTAATACTTTTTAAAATCTAACTCAATTTTGAAAACATTTATAACTCTATTCGTTTGAATCCAAACTATGACACAATAGAAACACCCAGGTCTGTCATTGAAAATATTTTTAAATTATTTTTAATTATCTGAGAGTGTCACACTATGTATTTTGATCATATTCCCCTTCTCCCAACTCCTCTCTTATCTACCCTGATCTCCCTACACATACAACTCTTTTTCATTTTTTTTCTACCCCTAAAGAGTCTAACTTTTGTTTCCTAAACACTCTTGAGTGTGGCACCTGCCCTGGATTAAGGTGGAGTTACCAGTGACCACATCCTTAAAGAATATTGTCTCTTCCTCTCCCAGCAACTATTAAATGCCAGCCCTTGCTAGGGTTGGGACCACATGCCCAGTCTCTCCTCCATGCTGGGATTTTATCTGACTTTATGTTTATTGGTTTTATTTTAAAAATAAATATCAGTTCTACTCCAAATGAATAGTCAAAAGAGGAAAACAGGTGAGGATAGTGGTACACACTTTCAATCCCAGCACTGAAAGGGAGAAGCAAGGAGATCTCTATGAAATTCAGGCTACCCTTGTCTATCTAGAGAGTTCCAGGTTAGCTGGTGCTACCTGGATACCCTATCTCATAAAATAGATAAAAATAAATAAATAAAAATAAATGAGGAGAAAGTGCTGTTTAACTGATAGTTTCTTCTTTATTATGCTTTCTTAAATACATTTGGTAGTTTGATCATAATCTTTTAATCCACTTGCATCTTTTAAAATATTTTATTTTATGTGAATGAGTGTATTACCTGCATGTGTGTAAGTACACCCATGTCCTTCAGTGTCCACAGAGTTCAGAAAAGGGTGTCAGGTCCCCTGGAACTGGAGTTACAGGTGGTTGTTAGCTGCTATGTGGGTGTTGGGAGTTGAATCTGGGTTTTCTGCAAGATCAGCCAGTGCTCATAACCGCTGAGCCGTCTTTCCAGCCCTCATTTGCATCTTTTATACTTTTTATTGGGACTGTGCTATATTTTGTTAAAAAGGAACAAAGTTACTTAAAAGCTTTTTAGAGAACAAGAGAAGTAACTTTCATGAGATGTTCATGAAAGTTAGATAATTTTAAGTCCACATTTGATTGACGTATTCAGATTATAATCTTCTTTGCTTTCACATGATATTTAATCTGAAAAAAATGCTGTAAGCATTTGAAGTTATTGTAGAGTTAATAATCAAACACCATAAATACGTACATAACATGTGAATATAATTTTCATTCATCTTGTTGCAAAAAAAATTACGGAAATCATTTTCTGTGTTACAATTTACTGACTTGATTGCCTGAATGTTGTTCAAGGTAAGTTGATATGTATTTCTAGTCCTCAATGCCCATGTTTTTACCTGCTACTGAGAAAGTCTTTGATCTCCTGGGGAATCTTTTCTTGCACAATTGCTGCTGTTTCTCACTCCTTGAATACTTTAGAATGCAACAACCGGGACTGGCCTTGAAGAACACCGGGATGAATAAAGGGTTAATTTTGTAAAAAACGTAAATGCTTAGAGGTTTCTTAATGACTGAGGATATAAGAACAAGAGATTTTGTAAATAAAAGAATATTCTGAAGGTTAATTCCGAGTTTTGATAGGTGTATATGTAGCCATGTGTGCTTGTATCAATTGTGTAATTGAAGGAAAATGCCTAGACTGAACTGATTGCCCAATGCTCTTAAAAAAGGGTAACACATGGGCTGGAGAGATGGCTCAGCAGTTAAGAATACTGACTGCTCTTGCAGAAGATGGTTCAAACCCCAGCATCCACATGGCGGCTAACAAATGTCCTTAACTCCAATTCCAGGGAATCAGATAACCTCTTCTGTCCTACACGGGCATTGCACACTGCGGGTGTACTTACCTACACACAGACAATACACACACACACACACACACACACACACAGACACACACATACACATACACATAAAAATAATAAATACAAATGTTTGAAGAAAAAGGTAACACATCAGGTTCATACTGTACACTATTCCCCAAAGCAATAACTATTCTCAGGAGATTGCTAGCTCATTCGGTCAATGAATTTTGTACATATAATGTGGTTTGAAGAGATTATTTGTCTAAAAAGTATATGCACACAAACAGTGGTTTGAAGAGATTACTTGTCTAAAAAGTACATGTGTTAAATCCAGAGGATCCAAGTTCAAGTCCTTAGAGGTCCTTTTGGCTAAGAAGATTGAACACTTTATTTTACAGTTCACTATTGTCATCTGTAATAATATTTTGGTGATAGTAGTAAGCAATTAGAGAGAACTTTATTCAAAGAAATGTAGACAAAACCAAGAACAAGATTTCCAGATGGCAAAGAAAAGCAAAAAAGCCACTGAGTGTAAGAGTTACAGTTTATACCCAAGCACACTTAAGTATAGGTGCTAACCCTGTGCCTTACCAAATCATTAATTGTGTCTTATCAATTTATAACTCAAAAATCTATTTCAAGATTTATACTATTTTTAAACAGCATTGGAATAACTGATATAATGTGCTTAGAATGATTTTAGTTAATTGAAAGCACTTAATATAAATGTTAATTGTCACTGTTCTGCATTATTTTAGTTAACAAATCGTTAATTAAAAGGATAGTTGATGAGCCAAGAATATATGGAATAGAAGAAGAAATTTATAATGACCAGTGTTGAAGACCAAAATTGTCTTTCATGTCAAAATACACATCTTGCCGACAGGTAGGTTTATCATATCAAAGAGAGTAAACAGGGGAACATAAGCTGGATGTTGTTAAATATTTTATTTTTTTAGATATTCAGTGCTATCACCTGCAAGTAACCACATATTTTCTGACTTCTCATTTGCTTGTCTGGATGAAAAAGTGGGTGATTTCTGCAAGCTGGTCACTAGAAACAGTATTTTTGTCAAAATGAATACATAATTTTTGAGTTACATATTCTTTTTTGATATATTTTGGCAGGAGTTGGGGATTTGGGGCCTTGCTCTTTCTGGATGTACAGAAAAATTTCTGAATATGAAAACACAGATCATGACTGAGAATGAGCTGTTTAAAACCTTATTTGATGATGGACTAGTTACATCATTGCATGACTTCTATTGGATATGCATTTATGAAATCATGGTGGTCATCTACAAATCACAAATCCCTGAGACTGGAAATATTCTTTCATATGAAAACTTATTTCACTGACATTCCAAGAGAGGGATGCATTAAAAAAATAATAGATTTAAATATAAAACAAAAATTAGAGGCCTCCCTCTATT
This sequence comes from Nannospalax galili, assembly GCF_000622305.1. Classification (NCBI taxonomy): domain Eukaryota; kingdom Metazoa; phylum Chordata; class Mammalia; order Rodentia; family Spalacidae; genus Nannospalax; species Nannospalax galili. The sequence continues at coordinate 7,204,584 of NW_008341810.1, read as the reverse complement.
TTGAGTAACTGTGAGGTTGAATTCATGACCTCAATAGAGAATAAATTATCTTCTATTTTTAACTGGACAAGGGTCTGTATGAAACAACAGGCTGTTATTGCATTAGAATACAAATTCTTATTTTTACAGTAAGCAAACTTTAGAAATAAAACTATAAGATAATTGCTTACAATTGACAATTTCCTAAAAAACAATACAAATGAAAGAAATGTTGGTAAACCTGTATGAGTTTGACAATCAGGAGGAAGTGTGTCCTAACTTGTAGACTGTTTGAAAAGTTGTGTGCTGTTTAGTAACTGTCCATCTTGATGCAATTCATTCTAATAAGTAATAATTTATTAGCATATCACTATCATAAATACATACATAACTGCTAAAATTTTTTTGTGTCAATCAAAATAATTTATTTTGCTAAATATTTTAGTGATCATCTTGGCTGTTAGAGATAAAACCACTTTGATGTACATATAGTTTTTTGAGAAAGTGTTAACTACTAAGAAAATCTCATGTGCTGCCTTTCAGGGCTTTGGTATGTTAATTATCAAACAAATCCACATTCTTTCATTATCTTTGCATAGAACCATAAAATGAGGTTTCAAAGAATCAAGGTTAGGTGCCCAGGTCACAAGAGCACATGATTCAGTGTCTTCGTAGATTTTTGGTTACAAGATTGAAAATCATTATTCCAAATTCTATCTATTTTATAAAACTATTCTTAAACAAAACCAATAAAGAAAACCCCAAGCTCTAAAATTCCATTTTAGGCATTAGGGAAACTAATGGAACAATTTGAGTCATACAGCCTTGTAGAGCCACATCCTTCTTGTTCTGTTGCTTAAAGCACAAGTGGCCTCTCTCTTGGAATGCCTCCACTTGGCACCTGTGACTTTCCATTAACAAATGATTCAATATGGTGGCATCTCCTTTTCCTGGAGCTTCCACTGAAACATAGATATAAATGTCACAACTTCATACAAGATCAGTGTTAGCAGTCAGTATTACATTACCTTTTGGCTTTTCTTTTTGTGTGTGATCTACATTGTTCTGTGTGGAAAGATTTTGTATCTTATAATTTGTTGCTTAAAACCAAAAAATTAAAATAATCGTTTATATAGTATATGCCAAGTCAGATTATTTTGAGGATTAAATGACTTATATAGGTTAATGTCTTAGTGCACTATCTCGATTTATTTAGTATTAAATTAATACCTGCTATAATGAATCAATGATCATAATGCCACTTGATTTAGCTTTGTAACATATTTCACTTTTAATCATTTAAGTCTGCTCACATTTTAATTTTATTTGTTTATTTATTTTATATGTATGAATGTTTTACCTGCATGTAAGTATACACATGTCATGTAATGTCCACCAATGTCAGAAGAAGTCATTAAATTCTCTGGAAATGGAGTTACAGTTATTAGCCACCACATAAATGCTGGGAACTTAAACTAGGTCCTCTGAAAGAGCAGCTAATGCTCTTAATTGATTAGCCATCTCTCCATCCCTGTCACCTCACACTTTAGAGATGATTGCTGATATTTTTAATTCAATTAGTCTATTATTACTGAAGCTAAACCTAATAAATCCTTTTATAATACAATATACAGAAAGTAAATACAAGCTCTGGTAGAAAGGAATCCAGGTTCTGAATATTAGTGTAATTACATTTTAGCATATTATTGCAAGAAAAATACTGACCATTAAATAGCATAGCTCCTAACTCCTACTTTTGTAGAAATATGAATGTTATGAATTGGAGCACTACCAATCACATACAGGTCTGTAAATGATGTTAGTTACCTCTGTGTTTCCTTCCTTCCTTGTTTCTTCCTTTCTTCTCTCCTTTCTTTCAATGGAAAACTTGTGGATACCATTCTGCCATCCAATATACTGTGGATACTTCTGTGTATGTAAGTTAAGAAGAAAAACTTACTATAATAATATAAATCAGGCTACATATGGCAGTAGAAGTGGGAAATCTGAATTCATGTCACATGATAATATGATATTCTGTTTTAACCTTGGTAATGACATAATTAATTTGCAGTATAAAAATTGCTAAAGAATGTTTGATATTTTAGGAGTTTTCACTGCAGTGTTATAAAGGTACATATATGGCTGGAATCAAATTTTGATAAAGTATAATGTATTTGGTATCAGTGATGGAATCGCCATGTTCCAGCAGTTTGAGTGTAGTACTGTAGCATTTTTTTTCCTCCAAGATACTCAACCTTCAGAAGAGTTGTCAATGAAGGATTTCAAGCTCTGCTAGAAAAGTTATTTTCAATGACATTTTTATAATGTAAAATAACACTTAGAATGACCATTTAAATTTATATTTCTGGGTTTCAGTGCTTTAAATTTTGATTATATGAGTGATTTTTGACCTGTGGAACTTATGCAAAGTGGATACAAAATCGTTTGACATATTCAAGACCTGAAATATGGCATTATGAGTTCTAAGGTTTATTCCAAATTTTGAGCCCTAGGATCTTCATAGTCTGACAGTCTCTGTTAGATATATTCTTCAGTCTGATTCTAAAACAGAGTATAATTTTACATTGAATTAAAGTATACATGCAATATCCTTAGCATTAACAAAAACAATGAATAGGTAACTTCATCTATTACTTCTGACTATTAACTGGCTCACAATAGGAATCAAAGTGCTTTGGCCTAATGACACTATCTTTCCAGTTACCATATCTTCAACATAGTAACACAAAATAAAGCATTATTGTTTATTACTTCTGAGACACTATATAAATATGTACTCAATGCATTCTATATTAATGAATGTCGATCTCATTTTCACATTGCTGAGACAACTACACTATTTATTTCAGAATACAATTGCTTCCAGTGGTAAGAAATAAACAAATATATTTTAACAAAAATATGTAAGATATTTCATAAGCAATTCAATCTCAGCCCTGTAGTTTTTTAAATTGACAGTACTTAAAATCTAAATAGTTGAAATGAATAACAATAACATTTCATTTTCAAAAAACCTGTTACTTATTAAATCTGAATAGTAAGTAGAGGCATAAGAGCCTTATAGTTTCATGATTTTCATCCTAGGAATATCATTTTTTGTTTGAATTATTTTCCCTTGAATGCATTTAAAATAAGCAGAACAAGTTATTGTGCAATTACAATGTTTTAGACTATGTAAAATAATTCATATCTATTAAATATTTAAGAAATATTGCTATTCAAATATTTTTGAAGGTGTTCCAAAGCTAATCTCCCTTTCATTTCTCATTTCATTACCTTAAACAATCATACCTGAGAAGTAAAGTCAGCTAGAATTGAAGTCAGCTAGCAGAGTGCGGCTAGTTTTAACAGTAAAGCAGCCCTTTATGGCTAATTTTTGCCATTTTTTTAGAGATTCATATATTCTTTAGAAAACTTCATCAAAAAACCTCCCTTCTCTTGTCTTTTGGGTATATAGACTTGTCAGTATCACACCCTGAGTTTTTAAATCTTCATTTAATTATTCAAAGATCTTGACTCAGAACTGACTTTTTGAATCATAAGCAAAATACATTCCAGCATTTTCCTGATTCTTGTTGATGCCAAATTCTTTAGGGAATCAGTCTCCTGTTTCATGCAGTTCTGGGGAGGTCTGCCATGGAGCAATGAAAAGATAAGCCCTCCATAAAACATGCTTTTATTTGAAGATTTAAACTCCAATATGGTCAGAGCAGTGTGAGTCATTATCCATTCTGATTAGAGAAGAAAATGCAAAAAAAAAAAAAAAAAGAGTGAATCTTTAGTTTTTGTTCAATTTGTCTTTTGAGAAAAAATCTTTTAGTGTAGTCCAGGCTGACCTCATACGGATGATCTTTCTGTGTCCCAACGACAGGTAATGCAGTCGTACACTGCCATACTTAGGAAAGGAGCAGGTCTTTTATAGGAAAATCTTTGCATCAATTACTTACAGAAGGAGAGAAACAATGACATTCTTGTCAACTGAGCAGATATTGGAATAAAGGTTCATAGGACTCAATCAACAAATTTGAACTGAGTTATGTCTCAGTTCTGTGCTTTTCAGGCTAAATGATATAATTCATCATAGAGACTGTTAGCTCTTTGGATCACATTAAATTTTGCTGCTGCCCTGTTAGTAACTTGGTATATTGAACGAGAACATAGAAATGGTTTGTATTCTGTCTGTGACAGCAACCAACAGTGATTTGGAGGAACTACCTTTCCACATCTTTCCATTTCAGTATTTAATTTTTATATCCATAGATTAAAATTTGTCGCATTGTATTTATAGTTGGAAACTGGCCAAGTCTACAAATTAAGTTTCTCTCTGCCCTGAATATTGTCCAATGGAAGGTTAATTAATATATTCCATAATATATAGCTTAAAGCCTGTTGATTTAATTTTTTACTGTTTATTTTTTATCTATAAAACTGATATAATGAAATTACTTCATGTATTTTTATGAGAATTAATTTTCACAATTTTTATTGAAGTATCTAGTCCAGTGACAGCCTCATAATAAGTGTTAAAAACTGGTACTTTGATATTACATATTTACTAAGAAAATGTTTTAAAACTGTTTACCTTTGCTGGAGATCAAAACATAATGGCAAATCAATATACAGACAAGCGCAGGATTGACACCAGAATTACTCGTCAAATGATTGATAAGTAGATTCAGTGCAATTAAGAAAGTATCTCAATAATCTATCAGTCAAATGATAAAAAGACTAATTTGAAAGAGAAGGAAAAGATGTAATTAATTCCTACTTATTTCATAAATATTTAAAGAGCACATAGTATTTTCAAGGTACTGTTAATAAATTGGAGGGTAAAAACTTGTTCTCTTATACCTTGTCTGGTATCAATAAAGATGTTAACACGTTATCAAGTATAGATGCATGAGATACTGAAGGAGTAAGGTAACGTAAGGTAACAGCATTAAGGTAACAGATCATGTTTGAGCAAACGTGATAAAGATCAAATCAAGTAGCTGTCAGTAGATTATCAGTTATAGAGAGAAGAATGAAACCCACAGCATAAGGCAGGACTCGAATGCACTTCATATATTCAACAAACAGTAAGGTAGTTGAGTGTGGTGGTGCACACTTTTAATTCTGGCATTTGGGAGCCCAGAGGCAGGAAGATTGCTGTGAGAGTGAGGCCAGCCTGTGATGACCTACACAGTGAGTTCCAGGACAGCTAGGCCTACATAGTGAGGTTATTTCAAAAACAATTACCAAAAAACTACAAAAGAAAGTGAGGATGGCAGAGTGACCAACAAATCTGTAAAAAGGATGTCAATTAAGTAATGCCCATATCACAAAATAATATTACTTTGTACATGAGCTAAATGCTGTCCTTCCTACCCAATCATTGCCACAAAATATATTTTCTGAGTGTGTTAGTGTTATCTAGAGGAAAATAATTGAAAGACTAAATATATATAATAAAGGGGATCAATTAATAATCTGAATTAAATAGATTCACCTATAGGATAGAGGGCTGAGTAATCCAACCAAGGCTGCCAGCATGTTGGAGGGGCTCCAGATATGAAGGCTGCTCACACTACAAAGCTGGATGCTTCCTCAGTCCCAATCTGGTGTTGAAGACCTGGACACTTTATGGAGAGTTATTGATCTTCAGGCTACGTTGGAAGGCCAAAGAAAATCCATTCTGATGTCAGGGCAGGACTGAAGCAGCAGCAACAGCAGTAACAAGATAGACACACTCAGTGCAAAAAGACCAAAAAAAAAAAAAAAAAAAAAAAAAAAAAAAAAGCTAAGGGAGGCAAGCACGGAGCATTGCTTCTCCTCCCTCAAACCTCTTTATTTTTCGGTTGCAGCCCACTCAGGAAACAGGCCTTCTCCGCTTTAATACTCCTTCGTTCACCGACATACCCGCAGGCATGCTTCTTAGTTGATGCACTATATTGTGATGTTGACATTCACTATTACCATTTGGCCAAGCTTGCCTGAAATCCTCAATGTTGGCTGTTATTTAAGTGCATATGCTTTTTGCTTTTCACCAAGTCAGCCTGGAATTCATTCCTTGGTCTTGTCACTTTGTTTATACTGGCAGGAAAATTACTCATATTACACCCTCCAATGTCAAATTAATACTGTTTTACTAGATTATTGTAATGTTATTTCAGCGTGCTAATTTATCTTGTGTGTGCACACAAAATGGGAAGTTTATATTTGTGCTTCATTTATTTCCTGCACCACATTCCCTAATTTTATTGGATTAACATATTTTTATAATTTCATTTCATACTTTTCCAAGAATGATAATTGTATTAGTCTTTACTGAATTTATTTCTTTTGATATGTTACAACCTTTTCATACTTTCAATAATACCTTTTTAATGACACCTGTGTGGTATGACATTTTTCCATTCAGGTATAACATGATTGCATCATCGCCATTTAATGGTGGAGATCGCATTATCATCCACTCAGGCTCCTCCAAAACTATCCTCTTCTTTTGAATGACAGCATGAAAATAACGTTTCCTGGGGTCTCTGAATTTTATTTCTGAAGGCAACCAAGTTACATAAAATTCATTAGATATCATTTTGCTTTTATATATTGATGTGCTTTTTTTTTGTAGCACTGTAAGTTATAACCCTTGCTGAAAGTCAGAAGAAGAGTATCATGCCCTCACTCTAACACATAATTTTGCCTAACATTGAACAATGAAATTATAGATAGACCAAATTATATCTTTATTAATAACCTACCAAAGTTCTAATTGCACTATAACCTCGCCAGTGTTTGTAATGTTGTATTTTCTGCTTTATTGTTTTAACTGCCAATATTTTAATATTTTATATATTACATGTTATATAATAAAATAATAGGTTGTTTTGCTTTGCATTATTTTCCTTTACATATTCAAGACGCAATTTTTAAAAAATTTAAAAAATTTTGTGAGTGTGTGTTTATGTATGCAAGTATGTACACATCTGTGTGGGTGCTTGTGTGCATAAGAGGGTGTCATATCCTTTTTTAATATTTTATATATTACATGTTATATAATAAAAATAATAGGTTGTTTTGCTTTGCACTATTTCCCTTTACATATTCAAGATGCAATTTTTAAAAGATTTAAAAAATTCTGTGAATGTGTGTTTATGTATGCAAGTATGCACACATCTGTGTGGGTGCTTGTGTGCATAAGAGGGTGTCATATCCTCTATAGCTGGAATTACAGGTGGTTGTAAGCCATGAGACATGGCTGTTGGGATTGAATTTTGGTCCTGAGATCCTCTGCAAGAATAACTCAGGCTCATAGCCAGTGAGCTATCACTCCAGTCTCGAGATGTAATTATTTTCTTCATAATTTTGAATTGTACATCTATTACTTTATCCTCTTCTGATGTCCAGAAATTTTTATTCTTATAAAATGTATTTATCAATGTATTTTGTGACTATTTCTGTGTCTTGTCTAATTATGAGGGAGCAAAAAGATATTTTTCTACATTTCCTGTAGGAAGTTAATGGCTTATTTCTAGTATATATACAGTCTCATTCATCTGATCAAATTTTTTGAAGGGTTTTTGTCTATCTGTGTAATCTGAGTATATGCACAGCTGTAGCGGAAACATACACCTATGAGTTCAAAAGCTGGGGTCTGGCCGATGTCCTCCTTTATCATCCTCTATGTATTCCTTGAGAATAGGAATACATCTCCCTAAATCTTAGACTCTGTTCAAGTTGTCTTGGCTAGGATGTAAGTAAATAAACAACCATGCATGGGAAACATTGCTTGTTTTTGGACGCAG
>NW_008341810.1:7158784-7196376 GCF_000622305.1 Nannospalax galili | reverse complement strand
ATTATTGGTAAAAAGAAATTATAGTAAAATAGCAGAATTATTGTCTTTGTTTAGCTAAAAAATTGACTTTAATAACATGTTTACTGTCTTTAAAACATCAACTTTTAAGTTATTTTCTTTAAAGTAATTCTGATATAAAAAGGTTTGTATGGATCCAATTTTTTATTTTGTCTCTTTTTGAGACAGGGTCTCCTTGTAGCCCCATCTGTCCTGGAACTCACTATATAGACCAGGCTGGCATCAAACTCACAAAGATCCGCCTGCCTCTGCCTCCCAAGTGCTGGGATTAAAGGTGTGCGCCACCATGCCTGGCTATGGATACAATTTTAATCATTAATTCTTCCCCTCTGTTTGATACTTAGACTGTTTGAGTTTTTGCAGTTCTAGACACAGAACCTAGGTGTACATACAACCAGGCAAGTGTTCTACCACTGAGAAATAACCCCAGCATGGACATTTTTGTCATTTCTTTATTTAATTCTTAACTTTTCACTATTAACCTGTCTACCCTGTCGTACATACAACCAGGCAAGTGTTCTACCACTGAGAAATAACCCCAGCATGGGTATTTTTGTCATTTCTTTATTTAATTCTTAACTTTTCACTATTCACCTGTCTACCCTGCGTATATCTGATGCTCTATGAGAAGGCTGTGGAAGCAAGAGAAAATAATCTTAGAAACTGTATGCAGTTCCACATCACAGACCTTCTATCAAACCTCACTGCATTCATGTCCCTAGATATCTGTAATCACCTTCATTCAGCCATCCTTACAAGGAGGGCTATACTGCATCACAAGGAATCAGATGAACACAAGACAGAGTTTCAACCACTTGCAGAACAGATCTCTTGCAAGTGGTCATGGATACGTGTATCAAACCTCACTGCATTCATGTCCCTAGATATCTGTAATCACCTTCATTCGGCCATCCTTACAAGAAGGGCTATACTGCATCACAAGGAATCAGATGAACACAAGACACAGTTTCAACCACTTGCATGACCACTTGCAAGTGGTCATGGATATGCATGCTTATTTCCTGTTTCCCTACATGGGCTATGGAAATTTAAGTCTGCAAATTCTCATAACATTCCATACCAAGGAGTGTCAGCTGTAATAGAATCTCTTCCCTGATGAAAATGATGATAATTTGCAGGAATAAGCCTCCTGTTGTTTGGATTTTTGCAGCTCTTTCCAGTGCCTAATGAATCAATGTGCAGCCTCTCATTGCATGTGAATTTATGCTAATTGACAATGAAACAAGGCAGCTATTTTAGTCAAATCAACGCGATATTTTATCTATTTGAAATGATAAGTTTGCCATAATTGATGGTGCATAATTAATGATTAGATGACGCTCCTAGCAATTAAAGGATGAAAAAAAAATTGTAAGGTTGGAGGTTCTAGAAATTTAGGCTTCAGGCCGGAATCTAAAGAGAGTTCACTTGACAAAATTCCTCAAATGGGAAAAATCAATGGAATCTCTTGCTGTGTTTATAATTCTACTCACATGTTGGGAGTCACAGCTTTCTTTTCTCATTTAGAACTCTGTTGAGGCAGTGAAGTTTTGTGGTTTGAATGTGTCATATCGCTCAACATTTCATGCATTCATACACTGGACTCCCAGCTTGTGTCACTACTTAAGGGAGGTTATAGAGCCTTTAGGATGTGGAGCCTTTTTGATGGAACTGAGTCACTGTGGGATCTGGAGATGTTATGGACCCACTTTATGGACCCACTCCCTATTCACTCTTTGCCGCCTGATTGTGGATGCATTGTGACCAGCTACCCTTATGCTTCAACTTCCATGCTTGTCGTGTCATAACAGAACATAACCTCTTAAGCTATAAGCCAGAGTGAATTCTTCATTCTTTTTTAAATTGCTTTGGTTGAGTATTTTGTCACTGTAAGGAAACTTCTAATACGTGAAGCAAACAAAAATATTGGTTCCATGAAATTCATATGGTTAGAATCCTGGTTTTTTTCCTGTACAAATTCTGGCATTAACACTAATCAGCTATGTGACCTGAGGGGATATACATAGATATATAGATATACTGTGATATATATGTATATATAAATATGTATAGTGAAACTGTCTACTTTTTCAATTTATGCATCTTTTCCTATTATCTCATATTCTAGCATCATCCATATATAATTATGAGGACTAAATCAAATATTAGATATAAATGCCCCAGAGAGCTCCAGAAAACCAAACATGGGAATTAAGGCACTTACTATAATTATGATTATCATATCTTTTGAATTTTCTTTGCTTCACTTTAGGCAAAGTAGAAGTCACTTTATAAGAGATTTAATCCTTTGCGCTTCAAATGTCCATTTGATTTTTGGTTGAGAATATCAAGGCATATATGGAGTTGCACAATATATGAAGTCACACAACCAAAGGCATATTATATATAGAAGAGACTATTACTAACCTGAACTTTTATACGATTGTTTATTAATTTTTATGCAATTTGAAATACAGTTATGTGAATAGACAAACCATACATTAGGAGATATTTTCAAAAGACAACTAATCAAGGACTTTGTCCAAAGCATATGGACCTTCCTAAATTAACCATAAGAAAAAAATGATTACAAGTGAACTGAAGATTTTCTTGGTCACCCCACAGGAGAAGATATATTACTGGCAAATATGTAAAGAAAATATTTCCCTTTACTATATCACTAGTGAAATGAAAACTCCAGCAATGTGCTAAACCATAAAACCACCGTTAGAACAGTCAAAACATGAAACCCTGGCAATACCAAATGTTGTGAATGCAGAGAAATTGGAAGAGTCATTGTTGGAGGGAGTCCAAGATTGTATAGCCGCTTTGGAAGACAGTGGCAATTTTTAGAAAGTTTAATATCATCTTACCACACGATTCAGGCTACACCTCCCCTAGGTTCCATGACCCTCCCCTAACAGTGCCACCTACTAAGGACAGTGTCCAATACTTGTTATCCATGGGGGACATTATCATTCAAACCACTACAACTTTTTTTGACTACATATCAACTAACATGATACTGTGCACGGTTGAAATGTGAGCACTCCATTTTCTGACATGGCTGTCTTCTGCTCCCTCCTGCCATACCTCCCCACCATGATGTTCTCTTATCCTTCTGAAACCATAATCCCAATAAATTTTCCTTCTATAAATTACCTTGGTCATGGTGCTTTATCACAGCAATGTAAAAGTAACTAATACATAAGTTGCTACCACAGAGTAGGATATGTTTTCTGGCCATGTTTTTGGAGGAATGTGGCAAGCATTGAAAATTTGGACTAGACAGATTGTTGACTACCATAAACAGAGCTTAATAGACCATTGTAGTAGAGTTTAGGCTAAGGATGTTTCAGAGGGAGATGGAAGCAAAGATTGAAAACACTAGTGGTTTAATTTGGCAGAGTCTGGCAGCCCTCTGCCAGCAGCCTAAGAACTTGCTTAAGGCTAAATTAAAACATGATAGGAAAATTTCTTTGGTGGATGAAATTTCAAGGCATCCTAATGTAGAATCTGTGATGTGGTTATAACGGTGAATATTATGCACGTCTATAATGAAAAAGAATAAGTAGTGAAGAAAGAAACACAATATGTACAGATTGACGAGAAAAAGAACACAGGGCATCCTATTAATGTTGTACCCAAGGTATGTCATGTAAGAGAAACTATCTTTGATAAAGAGATTAGAGCTATTCTGAGAAAGCCTCCAGATTTGTCCTCGAACAATGGAAGGAACATGCTAATCCAAGAAAAAAAAAAATGCTAAGCCTTCAGTTTGTGAAAGAAGCCCAAAGAATTTTCCAAGCCTTAAAAATACAACATACAAAAAAGCAACTTTAAAGGTGGATGAAGCTGGCCAAGGTCTATCCTAGGTTGGAGCCAAAACTGACAGTGCTGTTACCATGAGCTGGCTTTAGACGTATGAAAGATGCTAGAGTTTGGAGGTCATGGCTTCTTACGTTGCCATTTCAGAAGGTTACAGAGGCCAGGGAGCATGTGTCTGGGGATATCCAGATAAAGAGGCCCTGAGCGGCCATCATGTGTGAAGGTGAACCTTGGTAGCTGATGCAGACCCAGAGACTTTGGAGATTCCAGAGCAGTGAGACATCTGTCAAGAGAAAGATGTATACAGGGAGTTGTACCAGCTCAAGAGAGAGATGCATGTTGCAGGCAGCAGAACTGGAGGAGCTAAACCATCTATGCCCTTTGAAACTACTGACCCAGACATCAGACATGGTGCTATAGGATTTGCTGTGTGCCTTACCTGGTTTCAGTCTTCTTTTGGTCTGGTTTTTCTCACACTATACCCCCATCTTTCTCTTTTGTAATGGCAATGTATATTCGGGATGGAAGTATGACATTTGTTTTTTGATTTTGCAGTTACAATTAATACAGTGACTTGAGTCTCACAAGAGACTTTGGACTCTAGACTTTTGAACCATGTTTAGATTGTGAAAGACTGTGGGGTTATTTGATTTTAGACTAAATGCATTTTGTATTATGATATAGTCACAAGTCTGTTGTGTCCAGGGAGTGGAATATGAGAATTTGAATGGGAATGTCCCCCATATGCTACATATATTTGAACTCCTTGTCTTCAGTCGGTGGTGCAGTTTGGGGACAGACTCGTAACTTTAGGAATTGTGGCCTTGGGAGGAAGCACATCACTGGGGGGTATGCTTTAAAGAGTATACCTTGCTCAATTCCAGTCTGCTGCTCTGCTCTCTACTTCCTCTGCCTATGATGATGCGAACACTCAGTTCTCTACTCCAGGTGCTTCCTGTGCCACCTTCCATACTGTGCCATAGTGTGCCCACTATGATGAACTCTTCTCTCTTTGGAAACCTAGGCCCAATAAAGTCTACCTTCTACAAATTACCTTGGTCATGGTGTTCTATTACAGCAACAGAAAAGTAACTGATATACAACTAAAAATGTGTGTCTATGTAAAAATTGTGCAGATGTTTATAGAAAGCATATATATAATTGCAAAATATTGGAAAGAATAAAATTGTTCTTCAATAGCTGGATACATAAATAATCTGTGCCCTACCTAGACAATCGTCTCTGAAAAACATGTTGTTATGAAAACACATATATGAAAAAATGTACATATTTCTAAGTAAACCAAACTATATGAGAGAGCCATATTTTATGATTCTAACAATAATGAACTATGAGAAAGATAACAGCACAGGTCACAGTAAAACTATCAATGATTTTCAAGGCTTAGAAAGGAAGGACTAATGAATAAGTATGTAGGACAAAAATCTTAGGACAGGAAAGTGTTCTCTTACATTGATGGTCAGATCACACTAGATGTGCCAAAACAAATAGAATACACAAAAGGAAAATTTGCACAACTGTCTTCCATAATATAAAGTTAAAGAGTACTACTGAAAATGTAGTAACTAGAAACTAAGTTCATTACTGATTCTTCTTCATAATTATGCCAAAGATCACCATTTTTATACAACAAACTTTTAATTACCTTATAAATCCAAGAACAAGAGAATTAGATTGTTCTTGATTGGCTGTTGTTTTTTATCTCTACCCCATTTAGACCTCTGTATTCAAGCCAACAGGGTTGACAGTAAGTCAGTGTAGGTTGCCCCATTGGTACAGGCGTATTGGTGTTTCATCTAAGATCCTAGAGTGTCTCATCTAAGATCCAAGCATTTTTCCATGGAGGCAAATTCTACAAACTAATCAACAAAATATGCAAAGTTGTTTTCTGGCTTCTTCACGTCTTCAGTTCTCCTAGAAATCAGTGATCAAGTGTCCAAGGTCCACATTCAGATACAAGCACTGAAGTAGGAAACTGCAGAGATGGCGGAATGGTTAAGATCACTGGCTGCTCTTGAAGAGGACCTCGGTTTGATTCCTGTAACTCCAGTTCCAACAGGATCAGATGCACTCTTCTGACCTCCACAGGCAACACACAACATACTGGTACACTTACATACATGCAAGAAATACATTCACATGCATTAAAAATTTTAAAAAATTAAAAAAAACACAAATCCTGAGGTAATTATCCCTCCCCAGTATGAGTTGGCCCTTGTAAGTTGTACATCAGTGAAGGCCTTGATCCTTGTTCATAGATCAATGAATCCTCGTTCAAAAGGCATTTTGTTGTGCCTTTGCATGGTGAGTCAGCCTGTGGGTTGTGTCTGATCTCCATTATAAGGACACTAATTCCATAAGTAGAGGACCCTTTCCAACATATCCCAGTGAATCCACCTCCAAATATTGTCACCCATGAGAGGAAGGAGTTTAACATGCAATTTTCAGGGTATACCAATGTTGAGTCCACAGTTCCCCATAATGCAGTGGTTTTCTTTTCTGTTTCACTATAAGAGCAGAGATGTGATTTTCTTCAGATTCTCCATGAGTTAAGCATTATATCATGCAAAACAATGAGTTGACTAAAATAATGTAGGAACTTGTGGAATGTTCATAAAGGCCTACTTTACTAGGCAGACTTCAAAATCTCCTCAACATTTCTTAAATATCTCAGCCATTCTGATGACTCATTCTTATTGACCAGATCTATTCATGAGTACGCCCCAAAATTGTGTAGTCAAAGTGTCCATTGAAAGAGAAAGTGCTATACAACTGTCACCCAGAGGCTATCTTAATGGTACCACAAATGTGAAATTTTCAAAACTGAAGAATTTATAAGAACACCACTCCTCATTCCCAAACTAGAGATAGCTCTTAAAGGTTAATGCAGGTATTTGTCACTTTATATTATGGCATTGTTTTCTATATGATCCTAAGTTATCACTGAAGTGAGTAACGTATTTACTGTTACTTTAATTTCTCTAAGAAAACAAGTTGATACTGACATAGACGTTTGCTGTCATCATTTCACACTGCGCTAAAAAGAAAGGAAGAGAGTATGAATGTCAGAAAAGCAGTCCTAGATTTATATTCCATTTCTGAAAATAATTAGCTTAAGCTTTGAGCTTGCTTCTTTACATCAGCTTCTTTGTTTTCCCTTCTTACTAACCATGGAAGTTTAATGCATGGTTTGGTCCTTAAGAGGTAATGAAAAAGCACACTTCAGCACCAATTATATAATTAATAAATAATAATTGAGCACAGCTTCCTGTTAAAGTATATTCCATTGAAATTATATGTTATACTTTTCCTAATACAGAAGTTAGAAAAGGGAGCACTGAATTTAAACAACTGAAGTCTCAGACATAAAGGCTGGGAAACTGTGCATAGTTCAGACTTCATAATGACTCAGAGAACCACAGGATTTTTAGGAATTTGAGAATTCAAAGGGAAACTTAATTAAGAAGTATTTAACAAGAGCAAACAATGGATCAGGAACTGTGGCAAGCCAGATAATGTACCTCAGGACGTACCTTGCCAGAATCCACCATCACATTTAATAACTATCTCAACAGTCTCCTTGGCTACAATGAAATTTTGGGGGATGTGAGCAAGCTGTCATGTGCTTGATGACCATAGGACTGATGTCAGCACACTGAAAAAGCCATAGCTCAAATGTGCTTTTTCCGAGCCAGTTCACTTTTGTGTAGTTTTAGTTGAAAACTGTGATAAATGGAGGAAAACAAGACTGGGTAGAGTCTCCATTCCCCTCTCATGGATCAGAAGGAACACCTGTTTTATTTGGGGAGCCATTGTCCAGAATTGTGTGCATTTTGACCTTGACTCTGGGACTCATTTACTTCAATCACTTTTTAACCCATTATCACAACTGCTTATCACTTTTCTCTTAAGTTTGACATTTTAAAGAATGATTGATTTGTTGGTTTGTTTCTACTGATTTAATACGTCTCCTTTAACTATTCTTATTAGATTATAATTTTCACATATGTATTTTGTTTTCATTACATTTGGAGTGATCTGTCTCAATCTTATTTTTCCCATGAGCCCTGTTTTTTTTCATGCGCATGGTGGAACAAATTTATTTACAAACTTTCATAAAAGACAGAGAAATGGAAATAACACAATTGCCATACTAAGTCACACTTCTCAGAATTATACTTTAATTTCTAACAGTCCCAACAACCATCACTATAGCAATAAACCTCTTCTCCTATAACATTTCTTCCTCAATACCAGGGCAGAGAATACTTTCTGTGTGGTACTCAAACTCGTTTTTTAAAAAAATATTTTATTTATGATTTTTATTATTTTTTAAATGTGTATGCATGTTTTGCCTGCCTGTAGGTAAGTGCACCTGTGTCGTGCAATGCCCACAGAGGACAGAACAGATGATGGTGTCAGATCCCCTGGGACTGGAGTTACGGACAGTTGTTAGCTTCCATGTGGGTGCTGGGATTCGAACCTGGGTCTTCTGCAAGAACAACCAGTGTTCTTAACCGTTGAGCCATCTCTCCAGCCCCTCACACTCATTTTATTATATATCACAACACTGATCACACATATCAGTGTCAAACACAGATTCCATCACAGACATTAGCAGTTTAACAGTTTGCCACTGTCTAGGACATTGAAATTTCAGGTACAAACAGCAGAAATGTAGAAAGTTTTCATCTAGATAGTGAGCTCATGCTCTCATGTTCACCATGACATTCAACTGATGACTGCAACTCATATTTTTAACTATATAAAAACAATTATTATATGTTTTTATTTGTTAATTTGGAGGAGTTACCATAGTGAGCTTGTGGTTTAACGTTTGGATCCCAGGGATGGAATTCAGGTTGCCAAGCCAGGTGGCAAGCACTTTAATTGACTGAGCCATCTCAACAGTCCTACTTGCTAACTTGCAGAGGGGACTAAGACCCCCTTCTTTTAAGAATCTCCTTTTATTTCCTAGTAATCATTCTTAAGGTAAGGTTCTTCAGTGTACGCTTAAGTGGGGAAATATGAAGTCCAGTGTTTTTATGTATTTGCATAGTTGCTTATTAGTTCAAAAGCCCTCCTTCACATTCTATTTCCCAAATCAGATCTTCCAGAATCACTACAATTATTCCCAGGGATGCATGCTCAGTAAGACTTAAGAAAGGATTATTTAGACACAAAGTTTTGATTCCAGACACATTATCATTTCTGTTCCTGTGGGCTGAGTAGAGCAGGAATTAACATATTTTGTATGGATTAATGCTTTCATTTAATATCTCCATGGAGAAGGTTTTAGAGTACTGTGCAGTGTTTCATGTGTGCTGGTTTGAGGAGGCAGGAGAGGGAATGCTTATTTGTTGACATTTTGATTTTGGTAAATAAAGTGACCTTTAGCTTTCAGACAAACACTTGAATTTAAGTAAAGATAAATGAAAGTCTGTAAACCATGGCTAAAAAACAAATGTAATTAGAATGTGGTACGTTTTGTACTCAGAGGAAATTACTTGTTTTTCCTTCTTTCAATCCTTCTTTAAATATACAGATATCCATGAAGGACTGATTAACAGAATGATTTCTATCAGTTTCCCCAATCTTTAAAAAGTCATTGGCAATATCATTCCTTTAAAAGAATGCATACATGTCATATATATAAAATATTAAAACCCCAAACAGTACCTTTCTAAAATTTTCTAGAAAGGTGTAATCAGTATTCTTTGAACTGCACACTTCTCCAAGTGTTCAGAGAACAAAACCACAATAAAAACTATCCCTTTAAAATGAGGGAATAGTATGGTACCTGCTTTTGTATCTATAATTTTGGGAACACACTCACCTTCCAAATAGAATTAAATCCAGATAGGTATATTCAGCCATTGTCAAGATTAGTTCTTACGTCAGGGAGGTTTGGGGAATGAGCCAAGCCTACATTCCTTTTGTGAGACTTTCTAAATATATTCTCATCTCTTCCACCCCTCCCCAATTACATTGCCCTTACAAAACCTTTTAACTCGTATTTACATAGAAGAAATGTTTTGTATACATATACTCCAGAGATAACTCACAGTGATCCTGTTTCCCACACTATCCCTTATTGCTGCCTGTGTCCTTGTTGCCAGTTCCAGACCCTCACCAGAAATATTGAGACCACCAAACCACTTCAGCAAGATGCAATAATGAAGCCACATTTCCTGTGCATCACTATCATGACGTTCTATTATGCCTTTGAATTATGACTGATGAGTGACCAGAGTGAGTAGCAGAAGATGAAAATAGAAAAACCGAAATATAAAGTGCTCTTTAACATAATCTTATTTCTTATGAATGTGCAGCTGTTATGTGTGACCTGAAGAAAGAGAGAAACTGGAAAAGGCAGGCTCAGAGGGAGGCAGGGATAGATGAAGGTAAGGCTAGTACATTTTGTTTAGTCATCTATATTAATTTTTCCCTTCTTAGTAGAATCTTCTATACATAGAACCTAAAACCCAACTCACTCAACAAAGGCATATGAAAATCCACACAGTACAATGTCTCATTTCTAAAAATACTTTGTGAGTCTCCCGGAGGTCCTTATCAGAACAGTCCAAGCACGGGGCTGTGGTAGTTGGTTTCTGTGTCAAACTGACTGGTTATGAGGTACCTTGACATTTAAACAAATTTCATTCGGGCTTTGTCTGAGGCAGAGTTTCTACTGAGCTAACATTTGAGTTGGTGGACTGAACAAAGCAGAGAGGCCTCCCCAAGGTGAGTGGGTCTCATCAAATCAGCTGAACAGCTGAACAAAGCATAGAGTATATGAAAGAACACCTCTGGGAGCTACGTCTTGGTCTTCTCATCCTTCAAATTCACAGTGAAATATCAGCTTTTCTAGGATTTAGACTAAGCCTTTTGCCTTGTAGACCTTATGTCATAGTCTGTCATTCTTCTCTGGTTTCAGACCAAGAAAGGAACGAAATAGGTTCTCCAGTATCTCCAGATAGCTGGTATATTTCTCTTTTAGGTTTTGTCTCTGATTCTTTTTCTCTGTCTGTCTCTCCCACTTCTATTTATCTACATGCCTGTATGCACATATACCTTTTAAAATATATTTTTATTGAATTTTTGTGTATTTCATACACAATATCTTAGCCCTCTTTATAACCCGTTCATCATTGGCACCCTACCAAAACACCCCCTACTGGATTTCAAGCATTCTGTTATTTATGTTAAGGCATTATCTGGTCAACTTAGTATCCCCTCACATCTCTCAGTGCAAATTCATCCACTAGGGTCTAGTCAATCTATCTTGAGTCATTCCCTTAAAGAGGCATATTATATATATCCGCATACATATATATAAATTGCTTTCATACAATAGCTTATTAGTTCTATGTGGTGGTTTGAATGAGAAAGTCCTCCATGGGCTCTATTTTTTTTTTTTTTTGAGTACTTGGCTCTAGTTGGTAGTACTTTCGTGTGGTGGTACTTTGTGTTTGTGAGGTTTTAGAGGTCTAGCTCTGCTGCAGGAAGCATATCGCTGGAGGTGGGCTTTAAGAGTTCTTAAGTCTTTTCTGATAGGCAGTCTCTTTTTCTCTGTGTTTCTCATGTTTTTCTCTCTGTCTTTGTCTCTGTCTCTCTGTCTCTGTCTCTCTGTCTCTCTCTCTTTCGCCTTTCTGTGCCTTCTTGGAGATGTGAGAACTCAGTTTTCTTTTATGGATGACTCCTGCCATGCCTACCCCACCACAAACCCAACAAACTCGCCCTTCCATAATTTGCCTTGGCCATGGTGTTTTATAATAGCAACAGAATAAGCAACTAATATATTCCATTTCTCTAAATACCCTTATTCATACAGGACCCAGTGTCATTTGAGTCTCATGGTAGAAAGTATGAGATGAATATATATTTTCTGTTTCATAATTGTGTTGAACTGTACAGTACATGTGTGCACACATACACATTAAGGCTTATATGCACATTTCAAATCCTCTAGAACATGAAATAAAGAAAATAAGTATTTTCTTAAGGTATACATAATTGACAGATATTACATCGACCACAAATTGAGTACATGTGTTTACTTTATGCTTCAGAAGAGTTGTGCCTCCTTTCTTTCCTCCTCTTCCTTTCTACACTCAGTTTTGAAGCCTGCCTATACAATGAAAACAATTCAGAGATTTTCTTTTCATATGTCTCCCCCCCAAATTAGAGATATTAACTCACTTATCCTGATCTATCTGCACAAACCCCTAATCTTGAACTCATTGAGTAGAAATTTTGCAATTCGGTGTTTTTCATTTAGGACATTGATTGAATGATTTATCATTTATGCTTTTCCATCCAGAATGCCATGATGTTAAAAGTAAACAGTAAAATTAAGACTTATTCTGCCATTAAGACATAAATTCAGAACTACTCGAGAGTCTCATGAGTAGTTTTATCTTCTACCCAGGTCTGCAAAGCCCATTTCTGATATGCCACGTGCAGCAGAAGTGCAGAAACACTCATTATGATAATGTAGACACTCTGAGGCCAGAGGCTTCTTATCTCTTGTTTTTTGACTTATAATCCAGCTCTGAAAACACTGACTGTACAAGTTGTTTCTTCAAAAGAACAAGAGTGTTGCGATAATTCTTACTTTTAAAATGCATGTCCTTAAGGCCTAGTAATGCCAAAAACTGCGAGGAAAGAAGATGAGTGGAATGTGCAAGAAAGAATGCTGAGATGAAGCTGACCTTCAGTGTAACAGCAGCTCCAAACATTGGAATAGACTGCTAAGTGGTGGCTAAAGGCAAAGAAACAAAACACAGTGGGTTCTACGGCTGCACTTTCTCTTTGAAAGCTCCTTGTATTTCAAGGCAGATTGTTTTTCTTTCTCAATTTATCTTCTTTCAAATGCAATAAAGCTACGAGGGAGAACATTTTGCCTTATTCCTTCAAAGTTCTACCATTTTCAATAAACAGAAAAATAAAAACTGAATTATATACAACACAGACACTCCTGTAGAAACAGTTATTTCAGAAGAAATTTTAATGATAGTTTTTTTAATACAATCCTGAGTATTCGTTCATATAATTGGTCAATTTTTATTCATCAAAAATGTTTTATTTTTAATATCAAGAACTATCAATCTGGTGATTGAGTATATTTATAATAACATTAATTTTTGGTTTATGAGAAATCAGCTAATCAACTATTGACTAAAAATCAATTTATGAAATCAACATATATGGAATATATATGTATATTAGTGTGGATAACAATAAATAATGACTATATACACAAGTTTTATTATTACTGCCTTGAGAATTATTGGTAAAATTAGTCATTGAAATATATAGCATATTCCTAGTAAATGTTAATGTTTTCAATAAAAACCATTTGAATGGGTAATTGAAGAGAGATAAAGACTCAAACATTCAACTCCATCTAAAATTAACTTTAGATCTTTAATAACTGTTCTTAAAAGCCAGTCTGGCTTAAATATAAACATATAAAAGTCATGTCAAAGAGGGGCTGGAGAGATTACTCAAGGTTTAAGTGAGTACTTTTAGTCCCTGCTTTTGCAGGGGAGCTCAGTTTGTTCCTAGCACCAACATGGCAGCTAACAACTATCCATAACTCCAATTGTGTAATGACCTGAGCAGGTATTATACAACATGTGTGAACGTACATACATGCAGAAAATGCAATCATACTATGCATTAAAATATCATGTCAAATAATAGGAAAGAAATTAAAAAATAAATATTACTCAACTTTTGCACTGCAAGGCTCTGCACTAATTAAAGCTTCAAAAGAAACCCTTAAGGTCTCCTTCTACTATGCTTGCTGATGAATGACTGTCATGGCAAGCTTAAGGTGGTTATGCAACTGTACAAGACCATTGTGTTTCAGATTGTGGGTGATAATTTGTTAGGAATCAATTTTCTTATGGACCAATGTTTTACAGCAAGAAAAAGAGGTAGAAAATAGGAAAGAGAACAGAGCAAGTAAATGTGGGGCTCTGTGGGTCATTTTGTGGACATTCTATATTTGTCACACACACACACACAGACACAGGCACACACACATGCACACACACAGACAGACACACACAGACACACACACACACACACATATATATATATATACATATTGCTTTGACCTTCATATATAATATGCTGACTTCAAAATTTGACTTCTCTTTCTTGCTCATTAACTTTGGAATTTTGCCCATCCTTGCAATACTCCTTCTTGATCCTTCTTTGGTTCTGAGCATTTTTTTTTTCGCAAGTATATACTAAACACATTATTCAATATGAAAGAACAGTTCCTAAATAACATTACCGTTTTTTCTCCTAACTCTAGAACGTTGACATTAGTCACAGTTTCAGGTATTTTTGTCCACCTGTGAAAATGTACATTTTGTTAGTAGAAAGTCCATTGTCAAATTTTTTACTAACGACTGGGCAGGTTTAAACAATAAGGCACTTCTCAATGTTTCAGAACACTGTGACGTAGCCTCAGTTCCAGTGTCTCAGTTGTTTTCACTTCCAGACAACATAGGCAAGTGAAAAGGGGCTAGTCTGTTTTCATCAATCAAAATCCTCTTGGGGGGCTCATTTTGCAGAATGAAACAAACTTGGCACTACCATTTCATGTTTTCAAATTGTTCAATTGTCCATTAATTCTCTTTGGACTTCTCAGAAAATGTAAGTACAGATGTGTGAATCTTTCAGAGCATCACACATAGGACTAAATTTACCTGCTGCTTTAGACTTCATAAACACAGCTCATTTATGCTATTATCTTAAAGCTGTTCAATTATATTTCCAACTTTCAGTCCTTTAAAGATAAAATCAAAGACTCATAGAAAGCATGGACTGTGACTTCTCCACAGCCACACAAAATGTCAAGAGAACCTCCCCGAGTTTCTTCGTACTTTTAGTTCCTCCCCTTCATACAACAAGCAATGACTGCTTGTTTGGAAATTGTGGCTGATTATCCCTGGACCTTCTTTCTTGTGGATCCTAACTGTCAACAACCTTAGTTGTGATGATTCTAGGCAAGGGGTTGCAACCAATATTGGGAAGAAGATACTGTTATGGTCTTTTTATCAGAGGATAAGCCTATGCAACATTAGTAAATATAATTGACATTCGATCCTCAAATTTTTCTCGTAACTGAGGTTTATATTCCTCAATTTTGACCAGCATCTTTCTAATTTCCCTATTCACCCAATATCATCTTAGCTCCTGACAACCTCTTTTTTGTTCAATCTCATGGTTTAACTTCTTTAGGTTCCATTTAAAAGTAAGATTATGCAGTATTTTGAGGTTTGCTCCTGATTACGTCATGCAGTGTCCTGTAATTTCATTTACACTGCCACAAATGTCACTGCTGAGCATGAAGTTTACTGTGTGTCAAATGTAGCCTTTATTTTAAATATTTATTCTTGACTAACATATAGGTTCAGCTTTGTGACTCAATGAGAACTCTAGTACTAACCTCAAAGTTTCATCTCCACTGGTAAGTTTTCATAGTTCTAGAAAGTGCTATCTATGATATTGGAAGAGAAAAGTAATTATCAGCCTTACCTACATGTGAAACTGCAAGCTACAATAGTGACTGGCTTGACAAGATATGCCCACTGTGCAATAAGTACACTAATACTATGGGAATAACCAACCACGTTCTGATTAGATTTAAGTCCAGCTTCACAAGATGGAACCAATAGTTGTAACTTATCAAGGTCAAGATCCTGTGGCTAGACAAGTCATAGGAGACCCTACTATTTTATTGCTAAATGTTCATAGTACTAAGGATGCCTAAAGACCTTTTCTTTCTGTACCTATACTTTAGTGTAACTCTCCACTCTCACCAAAGATGCTTTTCTTGGCAGCGGATGATGATTAACACATAGTTCCACCACTTGTCAACTAGTGGAGAATAAAAGACTGCAGAGTGCTCACTCCTAAATGGGACTCCTGTACCACAACCTCCTCTCCCAAGGCTCAGGAATCATTGCCAAGAGTGGCAAGAAAGTTTTGCAGGGACCAGAGGTGGTAGATAAATCCAAGGAAACTGTACTGTCTTGACACCACAGGGTAGTTGCACAAATGAAGCCACAGCACTTGTGGTAATATGCACAACACCTGTGTAACATAAGTCAGACCAGAACACAGGATGGTTAGGGGATGTAGGAAAAGAATAGAAGTTTTAGTTGAAAAACTACTCACAATTGATAGCTGTGGAGAGGAGAGTCAGTTTTCTTTAATGGTATGAAACATAGTAGGTTGGCCAGTCTCTAAGGAATAGACACTCAAGATCATTCTAAGAATAAAATTAGAATTTATATAACCTTAGAAAAGAAAAATAATGCAGCAAATAAAGTCAGATGTGCTGGAGTAAGTACTGTGTTGACATAGAGGAAGAGTTTCAATATGATTGAAATTCTTTGTGTGAAAGTCTCAAGAATGGATATAAATAATTTTAAGGTAGTATTTAGAATTATAGCTGCAATACACAAAATGTATTGGGTTTTCTTGACATTTTAGTGGAGATATTCTGAGGTGTACTCTTTGAAGAATTTTCAGGAATATTGAGGAATCAATTGGGACATCTTTGTTTCTTGAAGATCTTCCTCATAGTTCATAATCTAGTGTGTAAAATCCATGTGTATTGAAATCCTACTTTTATTTGTTAGGTTGTGATCACACCTAAATTTGGTGTGTTTGTAGATATAAGTATATAATATACATGTCTTGAATGAGGTATAAGCGATCTGAAGATGGCTTAAGAGTCAGCAAGATGACTCATAGGGTAAAGCACTTATTGCCAAGCTTGAGAACCTGAGTCCAATCCCTGGAACTCACATGGTAGAAGAGAACTGACTCCTACAAGATGTCCTCTCTCCTACAACTGTGGGCCTTGCCCCAGGCACAGAGATACACAAACACAGAGAGAGGAAAGAAGGGAGAAAGAGCGAGAGTGAGAGTGAGAGTGAGAGCGAGAGAGAGAGATTATAGATGTTAATAAAAATCCCAAAACCTCAGGGCTAGAGAGATGACTCCATCACTAAAAATACTTGCTGTTCTTCCAGAAGACTCAGGCTCGAATCCCAGCACCTACATGGTGTTTAACAACTTTCAGTAACTTCAGTTCCAGAGGATTCGACATCCTTTTCTGGCCACTGCAGGTCAATACATGCATGTGGTGCTCTTAGATACAGGCAGACAAAACACCCATACACATAAAATGAAAATAATAAAATGTTGGTTTAAATCCATAAACTTGATTTGGGACTGAATGTAATATGGTTAGACTGAACTTCAAATGCTGTTGTTGAACAATTTAATGGCATTATTTATCCTTTCGCTGAATGCTTCACCAACACTCTAAAATCATCTACAGCAGCAAAAAACTCTTATGCTCACTGAAAAGTGCACCCATATTCTCTGATTTTTAAGGATATGACAATTAACTATCCAATTGCCCCTCAATTTTTCTGTAACACTGATTTTCCTCTCAACCCTTGATTTGTGTTAGTCAGTGATCCCAAGGGGCATATTTAAGTGGTTTCTTTTAAACTCATATGTTTAAGTATTAAATCTCACAAGGCAAAATTGCCCTCCCAGTCTCAGAAAGAATTTGATATAAATTGGTCCTTCAGGTTTAAAGATTTCTCATTTGGACATAGAGTTTTAATACCCTATATTATATTTATTAGCAATGCATAGAATAAACAATTGAAATGTGCCTAATCTATTTGTTAGGTGCAAGAAATTTTAAATGTACATCAAATATCAAAACAGTACTAGAAAGGCTATATCTATACTTTGAACATATGATGCTAACCTACACGATTCTGTTTTCTGATTCATTTCTCCCAGTTTTTCTTACTGTTCTTTATTGTGGCATCATAAGCTGTTACTAATTAAATAAAAATTCAGAGTAAAGTATAGCAGCCTTCATGATATGATCATCCCATTAGATGCTTCACTACATTTCCTAGTCTAGCCACAGAGACATCTTTAACTTTAGATTTTTTTACATAAAAAGAAGACTTTATTTGGCTTATTCAAAAAGAGAAACACAAATCTGGCTCTTGGTTAGCATGAAGGTCAACACAGCAGCTCTACAGCTTTGACACTTGCTCCAGGAGCTCCATCTGTTCCTCTCCTGACAGCATTGGAGTCACTGAACAGCCTTTCCCACGTCTCTTTTTTTTGTATTTTCTTTTTTTTTTCTGGTTTTGAGATTTTTATTTCTTTATTTTTTAGAAGTAATTCATTACAGCTTTCCACTCCCTAGCCCCCAGAGGTTCATGGTCATGTCATAACGCAAAATGCACTTAGTCCAACTTAAAAGTCCTCATAAAATTGAATGAGTTTTTAACCTTTAAGAAAGATCTCCATTTCATTTTAAAGTATACTGTTTCTTAAAGAAAGACTCATTGTTTTGGCTAATAACACTTAGATGTTGGCACATGCATCTCTAAACTGTATGTATCTGATTATTACTAGTCGTGGTCACTTGCATTTGGATCCTTGGCACCTGTGTATGGATATTAAGTCATTGGGTAGATTTCAATGGTAATATTTATCACCTTTACTACTTAACATGCCGTAATTTTTATGCTTCCTTCTCAAATATAACTCACTTTTTAAATTTCTTGATTTTTGTGTATGTATATCACACAAAACATCCCAAGCAATCTTATACATCTATAGACCCACTTCCCAGCTGGCACCCTCCCATAGCCTCCCCCCCCCGACTAAAACCCTTTTATTCTGTCTTCCCTGCTACAGTCTCTGTTGTTTCGGCACCCCAGCTGTTCCCCAGTACTTGTCCATCCAGTGAATCTAGTCAGCCTATCTAGAGGTCTTTGTTTTAGGAAGGACAGCTGTTCCTCATCTAGCAGAAATCAGTTGTCAATATTCCTTTAGGTAAGATTGGGGTCTGCTGTTCATTTTCCCAGTTTTATGCTGGGCTACTATCTGGGAGTCTTTTGGACCACCCTGGCCAACAACTCAAAAGAAGGTATCTCTTATCTGGCATTGTTTCTTGTTATATAGCCTTTAGCTAAACATATGGGCTCTTATGAAATTATATTGGCCACTTTGCTCTTTAGTTATACTTTTCTTTTTTGGGTGTTTAAGGCCATACAGTTGACACAGATAAACCAATTTAATTTTAATCTTAAGGTTGTTTGAGGATCTGTTCGTCAGGGGTCACATGGGCTTGGGAGGAGCACCTGGATCCTTTCATTTACCAGTTCTGTCTATGTGAAGGTATGTCAAAGGTCCTGCTTGACCATGGTTGGCTTCCCTTGGAAGCATGGAGGAAATGATTCCTCTGTGTTGACCCTCCTATTGTAGACTGGACATTGGTTCAAGTCCATCTTGTGGGGTCTCCACAGCCTCCTTGATCAAGAGGACAGGTGACTCACCACAGTAACAGGACATTTTGGGAGATGATCATAGTCCCCTGGAACAGTCGACCTAGGAGGGCAAGGAGCAAAAACTGTCCTTTATGTCCCTTTGACCAAATTAGTATGGGCCTCAAAATAAGTCTGTTAAACATCCAAGACGGTTAGTTCCACCAGTCTGGTTCTTTTAATTACCATGTGCCATTTAGATAAATCTTGGGCAAAGACCAATTGTTCTCATATAAACCTGGCCTAGTCATATATTTTTTGATCTGGTATGTACAATTTGTCAGTAGGTTATTGGACTAATATGGTTCCCTTTGTTTTTTAAAACTAGCTAGGCATTATTTATCTCTAGCATTGCCTAACCCTTCCATCATAGCTTCCCCAATGAAGGTGCCCCCATTTTTCCCATTTCTCCCCTAACTTTAGATATTTTAAAAGCTTTTTCCTTGAGTCTGGATACTTGTTCATTAATTCATATTTCCTGGAAAATCTTTAGACATCTACAGGTCTGTTTTGTGGTTTGAATAATACCTATCATAGGCCATGCATTTAAACATTTGTCCCCCAGTCAGAGACTGTTTGAGAAGGTTGTGGACCTTTTGGATGTTGACCCTTGCTGAAAAAAAAGGTATGTCACTGGGAGTAGACTCTGAGAGTATACACCTTCGTCCCACTTCTAGGTCTTTGACTCTGCATCCTCCATGCTTTTGAGATATGACTGCTAGCTTCCTTTTACTTCTTCCATGTCTCTCCTGTCATTATGGGCATCTAGCCCTCTGGAACCATAAGCCAAAATAAACTCTTCCTTAGATTTCCTTTGCTACTAATTCTCTCATAGCAACAAAAAAGTGACTAAGAAATTAGTACCAGGAATATAATGTCAATGTGATGGATCTGACCATGTTTATTCCTTTATTTATTTACATTTTATTGGGGGGTGGAGAGGATTGCTGAAGCATTAGAACAATGTTTTGAGCTGGAAAAGCCCTTGAGTGCTCAAATCTTAATGGGCTATTTTTGGAAGGCTGAAAGTTAGGAGTGTTGAGAAAAATTCAAACAATGGAGGCCTTGCTTGTGAAATTTCATAGGGAAGTAAAGACTCTATTAGGGCCAATTTTGTAGAATTTTTGAATTAAGAATCTGTGGGTTATTTGTGGCTTAAGACTCAGATATGATTATCAGTAGACCAATACCTCTAAAATGAAACCTTCTGTGTTATACTGAAGCAATGATTGCTGGTCAAATATTGCTGAAGAATCAGTTGTGATTTATAAGAGATCAGTATCACTGAGGTGACGCCTTCTGGGGACTATTTCCTCAGGGTTAGCACGAAGAAGCTGTGGTCCAATATATCCAAACTGCACATTAATCTGGGAGAGGAAGTTTGTAGATAATGTGTAAAAGTCTCTCACCTGGGGCTGGCTTTGAAGGAATGAGAGAAGTAGGACTGAAGGAGTAATGGAGAGAAACTGAGGGCACCAGAAGCAGGGCCAGAGAGGCCACTGGTGAATGTGCAGCTTCAGTTGCAGTGGAGACTCCAGGATATTGGAATGCCAGGACCATGGAACAATCACCAAAGACAGCATTAGGTGTGGAATGGAGCCTACCTGATCCTACAAGTCAAGCTGAGTATGTTGCTAATGGCAGAGCTGGAAAAAGACAGCAGCTGAAGAGTTTTGAACTCAGTCAATCATGAGTTTCAGATGCCAGTCATTTTACTGCAGGATTAGATTTTTCACTGCTTCAGTTGGTGTTTAGCTTTAATTTGATTATCCCTCTGCAATTGTTATTTCCTTTTAGAATATTTAAGTTTGTAACTCATTTTTAAAAATTTTTAAGCAGCTCACAATTAAAAGACTTTGAAATTTTAAAAAGATATTAAAATTTGGGGGTGTTGGAATTTTTAAAGAATGAAGGACTTTTAAAAGTTGGGCTATGTTTTGTATTGTGATATTATCATGAGCTCTTGGGAACCAAAAGGAAAGGAAATGTTAAGGTTTAGTGTATGTGTACGTGTGTGTGCACGCACACATGCATGCACCTAACCTATGCCACATGCCAAGTTGACAAGCAGTGAAATGTGATAGTTTTTATTTTCAACTGGGTATAACATATAGCCACCATGGAAGAGGGACTCTTAACTGTGTAAATTCCGGATAAGATCGGTCTTATAAGATGGCCATGACAACTAAGAAATAATCCTGGAAGGACCCAAGTCACTATGAACAGAACCATCCCTATGCAGGTGGGTCTAGCCTATACAGGAAAATTTGCTGCTATATATGGTGGAACAAGCTTTAAATCTCAGCTCTGGGAAGGCAGAGGCAAGTTAATGTCTGTGAGTTAGAGGCCAGCCTCCCTACATAGAGAGTTCCAGGCCAGCTAATGCTTCATTGTGATATCATATTTCAAAAAGAAAGAAAGAAAGAAGCAGGCGGATGGATCTCTGTGAGTTCAAGGCCAGCCTGGTCTACAAAGTAAGTTCCAGGTCAGATGGGGCTACAGGGAGACCCTGTCTCCATAAAGCCAAAAAAGAAAGAAAGAAAGAAAGAAAGAAAGAAAGAAAGAAAGAAAAAGGGAAAATTAGCTAAACATTGAACATGAGCCATCAAGTTAGGAAGAGAGCAACATTTCTCTGTGGTTTGTGCTCAAGTATCTGACTTCTCTCAATGATGGACTACTGCCTAGATGCATGAACTGAAATAACCCCTCTCCTCCCCAAGTTGCTTTTGGCCAATGTCTTATTACAGCAACAGTAAAGCAAACTAGGGCAGTAGATATAACATTTTAATTTTCAGCTTTTGAGTTCAAATATTGTTATTTATGAAACTTTATAAAAGTGATTAAGTATGTAACCTTATGTCCTGCTGTGACACCCAATTTCATCTCATAGCATTTACTAATTGTTTGTTTGATCTGATCCTTACATTTCACTTTTAATTGCTTGCTAGTCAACCTCTATAGCTTACAACTTTTTGACTCTAATTTCCTTACAATTCACTTCATATAATAGCTATTTA
The DNA here is from genome assembly GCF_000622305.1 of Nannospalax galili. NCBI lineage: Eukaryota > Metazoa > Chordata > Mammalia > Rodentia > Spalacidae > Nannospalax > Nannospalax galili. Next base: position 7,174,091 of record NW_008341810.1, on the reverse strand, counting down.
AAACAAACCTGGAATACATGAAGCAACATAACAATTGGTAAAGAATATGTTGAATTTCTTGTGAGAACAAAATTCCTTTATTTCAAGTGAGAGCATATCTTGTAAATTCTCCTGTGTAGTTAGATTATGGTTATGAGTACTTTTCTTCATGACCCGTGCACCTAGCATTTCCATTAGACATTGTTTATGTTGAATAACTGTGTTTCAATAAATAAATGAGGGGTTAGGACAACATCCTAGTTGAAAAGTAACATAAAGTTATCAGAGCATAAAGCTGTCTTATTGTTATATTGTTCTTTTGAGCTGAATTAGCGATTTAAATAGTTTTGCAAATGCACGTCTATACTCAGCTGAAAATAGGCAGTCTGGAAGTTTTAAAATGCCTCTTCTTTTCTGTTTGTCTTCTGCTTCTCATGAATTAGGCCAGCACACATCATTTCTACACTACCCAAAGCCAAACTCCTGAGCCGTTTCTATTTTATATTCATTCCAATGGAAATAATGGCTTCCATTTACCACAGTGTCAGAGGCCAGTGAAGCCAAATTGGTTGCAGCTGCATTGTTTTATAACAGGAGATAATGTTATCCCCACTGTAGTTACAAATGTGATTTCCTCAGAGTTCAAATACTCTTGGAGCTAAAGTGTGATTTGATGTCTAATGGTCAACTCATGTTCTGGGGATTAAGTTAATTAAAACAGTTGCCCTATTCTATTAAAGCTCCCTGTAGACTAATTATTAAAGTGCCAAGCACCATTACAAACCTACAGCATTTGAAAGTCACAAAGGGAGTTGCTTATATTATGGGAACTCCAGAACTCAGTAGATTATCGCCCGTAGTAAAAGAACAAGCACACTGAGAGGTAGATTACTTTCTCCACAGCCACTGAGCTATTATAAAATGTACAAAGGAAAAGCCAAATGTACAAGCATTCAATTCACAGCACTTAGAATCTGCAATTTCCAAAGCTAGGCAAATATCTGAAAAGTAGCTTCATAAAGTGCAAAGAACTCCTCTGTTCAGGGAGCCAGGAAGTGCTGCATGGAGTCCCAGGGCTCCCTCTCACTGTTCCTGCACTCAGGTGATTCCCTTCACCTCCAAGAACTTCTGACTCATCAATAAAAAGAGACTGTATGTGGTCAGTGACGGCTCAGTTAATGCAGTGTTTTGGGACAGAAAGGTGCAAGGGGATATACTGGAGGACAAATGTTGTAACTTAAGCAGTAGACCTCCCAATCTTTAGAAAAATTTGATAAGGTCAAACAGGCACATAACTTCAAAGCTTTGATATACCTACTTGTTGAGGAAAAGAAATGCCATTTTTTTCCTTCTCAGTGAATTTCGTAGAAGTAAAAGAAAAAAAATCCATTTCATTTTTTCTAAATGTGATTTCTTTTCATGCTAAATCTACATAGACATTGTAATAAATAAAATATTGACATCAACATTAAAATAATAAAAACATTGGTTATAAATTCTTCCCTTGATTTTCCTTCCACATTTAATGGCTCTGTGGATTTAAGACAAATTGATCTTCCTCTAGACATCTCAATCTATATATTTTCACAAAAAATTACCACTGCCTCATAGCTCTCTTGCCAGAATAAAGTAGGACACATTCACATACATCACACAGAGGGCACTTAAAGCAATTTCTCTTCCATGATACAGGGGAGAAAGAAAATACATTATTTAGAGTATGGTTAATAGGATCAGAATTTATTTTGTTTTCAAATGCAGAGCTGATGTTGAAGATATTAATACAAAGGTACACCACATTTAATACTGCTTTTGGGTAAAATATATATTTATCATAGCTATAGGAACAGAAATTCCAGAGTCTGTTGGACTAAGAGAAACCAATGCAAGGAAACGGATAGAACTGAAGATAATTACTCTTTCAAAGTTATCTCTGAGACATCACGACCATCTTTTATTTGCCTGGTCATTTTACAAGCAGTTGGTTTCCGAGACTGTAATCCATTAAGATAGGACTTGGATCTTTTAATTTTAGATATGTCAGCACAGAAATATTTTAAGACATCAGTTTGTGTATTAACCTTCCATTTATGTAAGTTCAGTATCAATTGTTAATATTATTGTTGCTTGTCAGCCAGCAAATCAGTTTCGGGACCTGTTATGTAGTCAATAAATCATCTTGTAAAATCCCTTTTAATCTCACTAGAGTTAACAGCAATGCCTATTAGGAAGTTGTGTTTCTTATGATTATGCCAAGCAGTACTCGAGCATCAAAGTGTACATGCTGTGGCAGAGCTCATTTATCAAGTTTTGAAATCTGTTTCCATCATTAAAACAGGCTAAGAAGCAACAAAGACCATTGTTTCATGAAGTAAGAAACTGTGTATGAATAAATAGGCAATAAATAAATAGAAAGAGTGAAGTAGAACATCATGAAGTTTATTGAAATTTATAGTCATAAACAGATAAACATACAATTTTGAAAAGTACTTGCCCATTACAAATACTGTATCTAAAAACTGATTAGCTTAAGTCATATAGTTCCATTTTATGAGAAAAAAGTATACAGCTATATAAAATCATTTTAAAATTGATGTTTTGTTTAACCTTGTGATGAATCTGTATATTTACACATTATGCATGTAATACTGACTTTTCATGATAGTGGATTAAGGTGTAAAACTCAGTAGCGAAACTGGTTTTTATCCCTTAAAATGTAGACAGAATAACTCCCAGATCCACTCATTGACTTTTCCAGTCAAGAAGGTATATAATTCTTGAAAGGCCTAGGATGTTGACAAACACATAAATGTTTAGTCTTCAGCTTCCAATTGAACAGAGAGGGCAATGTTCATTATGAAGTGAAAAAAAAAAAAAAGGCACACAGACCTACTTCATGTTGCCCAGGTTTTAAACAAATTCATTGAGATAAATTCAAGTATTTTTGTTACCTTATTTTTTTTTCACTCTAATTATAGAAATTAATTAATTTAGGTCATGCTTTACACATGCAAAATGATGTAAATTCAATCCAGCCTCTGTCTCTTGAACTAAGTAAATATAATGATTGATAAATTATACCACATAAACAGACAATCAAATTATTAATAATTATTAGCAAAGCTTCAATCAAGCCATGGTCACAGATTTATATTGGTCAGATTTGATAGGCACATTATTACTCTTCATTTAATATTGCCAGTATAATCACGGTATATCTTGGATAAGTGATTTGATTTGCCATGTACATTAGTTAAATAAAATATATCAAAATATATTTGTCAGCATTATTCAGAAAAAAAAAATGATAGAATATAAAAAGAGCATAGCCACAGTTTAATCAGTGGCAGACATCAATACAGTAACAATCCCAAATACTGTATTGCACAGTGACATCATAGTTGTCTTAGTTTATGTAAATACAGTGTGTCTCTAAAAATTGCCCCGGCAACACATTTCTTGCCACATATCCCTGTGATGACGTAATGCATGATTATATAAAGAAAGAGATTTACTATAGACATTGCCTTCAGGTGGTCTAAGGGCACACTATCTGCCATCTGTACACTAGCCAGCTAGAGGTACAGATATAGCTCATACCTACAGACCTGATACCTTGAAAGGCCAATGTTCCAAAACATGCAAAGAAGTATGGGCAGGCTCAAGCACAGAGCTAAATTATTCTTTGTCCATCTCATCTTCTTAGGCTTGCAGTGGAAATGATGATACTCTGACAGAAAATTTCTTTACTCAGTCTAAGGACTCCAATATTAATTTCTTCCAGAAGCACTGATGCAGATGGTCCTAGATGGAATTTTTGGCCATCATCTCCTCATTCATTAGCCTACTCAGATTGGCACTTAAAATTAACCATCAAGTACACTAAGCAAACTTTTCTTTCAAACCTAGGCATTTACCTGGATTATTATTGTCAGATGAAGAGAGCTACAGAATATCAAGTTGCTTTTTTATCTATGTTAAATCTATTTCTTTCTTCTAATTTTGGTTGTGATTTTAAGCTGAATTGAACTTCCATGAGTTTAACGGTGGTGTTAGCTGGGCTGTGGCAGAGACTGGATGAGATCTTGACATCTGTGGTAAACAGTAATTGCACATATGGTCTCTGATCATGACTATTTGCATGCTAGTTCCAGAGGGAGACCCTTTCAGTGACTGGCCTTGTTGCTACTGAAAGACACCTACTTGTAATAGATGATGTTATATATATATGGAAGCATCTCATCTTTAGTTTGACATCATAAATCAGAGTTGACATAAGGAGCCACAGAGAAGAGAAAAAATTATATAGAGAACCATGTTAAAATACCATCCAGAATTTTACATGAAGTACTTGGTAAATCACGAAGATACAACAGAGTTATTTCATGATCATAGAGTAAATAACTAACAGCCCACTCCAAATCACCTTACAATTTAACTATATTTTTAGGCACAGCATTTCCAACATGAAGGACTACCAATTTACCAAAAATGGCTTTCTGTTCTTTCCCAGTTGTTGACTAGCTAGTGATACCATTATGGATTGTAGCAACAATAAATTTAGAAGAAGTATGTATGGAAGGTCTATTCAAATGCCTGAGAGCCGTTACAATCAAAGTGTACTGTATTTCTTCATTGTCGAATGAATATGAGCTGGAACATGTTCAATTCTGATGTTCATTACCATGTAAATGTGTTTTCTGCACATAAGACTTTGGCAATATCTGGAAACTGGGTTTTGAGCATAACAGCAAAAATCTCGAATCAGCTCCAGCCCATTGCGTTTTGAAATAACCAACAAAAGAATAAAATAATGAGATGCAGGATGGACTCAGTGTTTTGTTCCTCCATAACTGCATTCTCTCCACAACCTCTCTGAAATATTACCATCCCTTCCTCTGTCTTTCTGTTTTACTTTCCCATTTATTTTAATTACATTTTCTTTCCATTTCTGCATCATTTAAAATTATTTTATTCACCATGCATGATGCTCATTCCTTTAGTACAAGCATTCAGGAGGCAGAAGCATGTGGATCTCTTTGAGTGAGATGGAGGCCAGTCTGCCTGGTGTATATAATGAGTTCCAGGCCAGTGAAGGCTTACAGGGAGAGCCTGTCTCAAAAAAACAAAAAACAAAAGAGCAACAAAACAACAAAAAAGTTTTATTCTATTAATTTATTTTAAAACCTGCCCATTTAAATAATAGAAATTTCCATACATATATATACATATATATGTGTATTACAAAGTTATGTATATATTGATAAACATGTATTAGATCCTGTAGCCATATAATTATATTATTATTCATTAGAGTAAAAATATCAAACTATGGGGAAAAATGAGTAATGTTCTCTTATCTACTTCGATTGGACATACAGATAAATGAATACTTTCCACTTAATATTACGAAGATTATCACTATTCTAGTGGAATAGCTGGCTTGATTTTCCATATAGATTCCATAAAATATTAAATAAGATGTATCACAATATATTGTCAGTGTTATCAGGAGAAACTAAATAAATAATATATATGTATACACTGCAGCAGAGCAATATAACCAGGTGTTAGTCAATGACAGACTGATGCAATGATGGTGCTAAAAGACTGTAGTGCCTACTTTTACTTTGTATTATGTCCTTTGTACTCTTCTGTTAATGTGATAAAATATTATGCCAGAAAGCAACTTACTGAAGGGAAAGTTTATTTGGGCCTATGGTTACAGAGACAGAGTCTCTAATGAGGGAGGAGTCATGACAGCAAGTTGTAGACATGGCCCCAGGAACTGAAAGCTGAGAGCTCACATCTTCAAACACAAGCACTAAGTACAGTCAGTGAACTGGAAGTGGACTGAGGCTATGAACTCTCAAAGCCAGCTCCTGGTGAATGGCGTTAAGCATAGTGGAATAGAAAAGTGTTAGAAAGTTACTTACTGATCTAAAAAGGAACATTCATGGTGACTTAGATGAAATCGTCAGCAATCAAGATTATGAGTAGAGGCTTATCTCAGAGTCTACTGAAATTTTGAAAGAATAGGTTTTCTGGAGGATTGAATACAGATGGCTGACATTAGATTTGTTGGTCAGTGAAGTTATAATTGTATATTTGCTGTTACTCAGATGAAAGTATTTCCTTGCAGAATAATGCAACACTTTTAGATTGTTATTTTAGACATTCAAATTTTTATATATTTGCCAAACATCCATTTGGAGATGATAAGCACACATTATGTAAGGATTCGAATGTGTATATCTGAATATCAGTCTAAGTCTAGGACATTGGAGGAGAACAAAGATCCAAACATTAGAACTGTGGGCACGATTTTAAGCTGGTTGCCTGTATCTGGAAAATTCTGTCAAGGGAGACAGATACGAGTTAAAATTTCACAACTGAATCCAGAATGTTTCAACGTGAAGAGATTTGAAAGTGACAAAATATACAGCATATAAACCCTAAGCAGCAATAGTCAATAAGAGAAAACTTGACCAAAACAAAACAATGTGCATGCTATTCTATGAGTCAAATGATCCAGTGAATCCATTACTGTCATCTGTTTAGAATTTCATATTAAACAGTTGCATGTAGCAAAGGGAAGGATATTGCTGACCTACAAGGCAGAAATTTCTGCATTATTTGGAACGAAACATTTATTGAAGATGCACGGTAGAAGAGGAGTTGACATCGAGCCTTAAAACTTGTGGACAGAGCCAGTCCTGGTGGCGCCGCCTTTAATCCCAGCACTGGGGAGGCAGAGGCAGGCAGATCGCTGTGAGTTCAAGGCCAGCCTGGTCTACATAGTGACTTCCAGAACAGCTGGAGCTATAGGGAGACCCTGTCTCAAAAAGACCAAAAACAAAAAACAAAAACAACAACAACAACAAAAAACTTGTGACAGAAAGGATGGCTCAGCGGTTAAAAGCACTGGTAGTTGTAGTGGAAGAACCAGGTTTAAATCCCAGCACCCACATGGTGGCTAACAATCGTCCATAACTCCAGTTCCATGGGATCTGACTCCCTCTCCTGAACTCTGTACCTACTGCAACACACAGGTGCACTTATTCATGCAGCCATAATACTCATACACATTAAAAAAATAAATTTTAAAAGAGAATTAAGACTTGCACTGTGAAGTGAGCAAGAAAGCTGTATATGGACACAATAAAAGGTCCATATTTGTTTCTGGCCACCATGAGGTGAGCAGCTCTGTTCACCATGCCATCCCATGACTGTCTGATTATCACTGGCTCAAATCAAAGTCTAGCTGATGATATTGAAATCTATGAAATTGTGAGCCAAAATACATCCGTCTTCCTTTTAGATTGATTTTCAGAGGGATTTTTCTCAAGATGATGGAAAACACATTAACACAGAGCATTTTCTTTCTTTTTAAAATGAAAAATTATGAAAATTAATTTTATTGAACACTATAAAACTAGAGTCTTTGTCTGATGAGGTGTTTTAAAATTGTCATAAATTATTCATGATTGATTATATTTATAAATAATTGATCCATGAACACAAATGTTCAGGTAAACATGACATGGGAGCATTTAGGTGTAGATATATAACACAAGTTTCATAAGCACACTGCCACTGAGCCACATCTCAAGCCTAACTCATTCTTTAATTTCTTGATGAAATTTGATATAAGGAAGTGACAGTCTCTGCCACTGCGTAGTCCCTTTTCCTGGGTTTCTAATACCAGTCAAGTAGCAAAGAGTGTTTTTACTAGCATTTCCCTTAAAATGTCAGAAAAAAATTTTTAAATATAATTCTAATGTCCAGTACAATCTGCACAATAGTACTAGCATGGAATTATTACACGTCAGGATGCACTTTATATTCCCACATAGATTACTCTATGTATCCTCGTAATAACTCAACCAGCTTTGTTTTTCTCGTTTGTGTATGGGTAATCAGGACCACAGAAAATTGTGTGCTCGGTAACACTCATGTTCCTAATAATTGTCAGAGTCAAGTCTTAAGTTTAGATTCAGGTGACTCCACAATTAAGTCTTCCCATAGTTCAAGGTACACTTCCTGACATCCTCTTTAAATATCTAAATTTCGTCATATTTTTATTTGTCTTGTGCTTATGTACCATGGATCCACAAGCCATGTTTTCTATTTTAACGAATAAGTATTGTAACATTCATATTATTTGTCTGGACTATGGTTCAGAGTCTTTTCATACTTTTTGTAGTCTGAGTACTCTTTAAATTTTGCAAGTAGAAGGTTAAACTTAATTATTTTGGAAATTTCTACTAAAGATGAAGAGATTAAAATAAGAACATGGGTTCCTGGAACACATTGTGTTAAACCAGATGAAAAAGTACTTGGATAACATAACAACCCATATTTTTCATTTTTTAAAACAGTTCATGAGTGTAGACCCGGAGAGTACATTGCATTTGTTTATTTTTCTTCTTAACTATACATTATTTATTTGGAAATTATACACTTTATTTGGAAAATAAAATTGTAATTAAAGGAGAAGATTGACGCTTACTAACATACTGTCTGCTTAGAATAATGTGAAAATCATAGACATTCTAGGTATGATATCATAATATTAGAAATTGATATCACCCCAAATTCAGTCTTTACTGAAAAATATATGAATTCTTTAATAATTCAAGTCATTTAAAAATATGATATTCATACCATTCAAATTGGTCTTAATTTATAGATTCCATTAAAAGAAAAACATGTAGTCATATAAAGTATATTTTATATATAATATTGAAATATGTACATTTTATGCATAATAGAAGCCTAACACACTTGAAGAGGAAAAGTATAGGGAAGTGACTCGACTAACAAATTGTGAGAAAAGGAGAACAAGCTATGAAAATATAAATCACATTTTGCTTTGACTGAAAACTTTTTATTGTAGACAGGAAAATGTTCAATGATGCAAATTTAGAGATGTGTGCAACGTTTCTCTAAAAGTCAACTGAGGCATATATGAAGACCATACTTCTTATAAAAATAATAATCATATATTTTATTCAGTGGCTAAAAGAATGCAAATATCTCTTATCAATACAGGAATTCCACATTTTATATATAAAATCAATCATAAGAACAAGAATAATAAAATAGCAATGCTTTCATAAAATGTGAAAGAAGTAGATTTAAAAAAAAGCAGAAGTAGATTTTAAAAAAACATAGCCATTCAGGAAGTGTTGAAGTCTTTTAAGAAAAGGCAGTATCATGTATGATAAGAACTATGGAGCCAAGTTTGTGTCCCCAAATGTCTTTCAGTGTGAGTCCATTCATTGGAGCCTGTTTAACCAATCTAGTGTCATACCCTTAAATATAAAGACCAGATCTAGGAAGTGTTATTTGTCTTTTAAAAACTTTTGACCTAAAGACCTACTGAGTCACTAAAGCAAATTAACTTGATCATAAAATGTAAAGTCAGGTTGAAAAAAATTGATTTTTTATGCTTTGTTTTGTGTTTATATTTGTGTTCTAAAATCCAAACCAAACTGACTTTCAATCCTGAGTTTTGCATTTATCCCAGGTCTAACTAAGGTAAATACTTGTGGTCTCCTCTCAAAATCTACCCCTACATTGTAAAGTATTAAAAATATGGATTTCAGAAGATTGGTAGAAAAATTTGTTCTGATGGTAATTTGAATATCACAGAGATGCTAAATAGAAAAATATTCTCAGTAAAAAGAGCTACATGTTAAATTATTATGTTCTTTAATACTTTATTGTTAACATTTCCCACAGTCATATGAAATGATGGTTATGGTTATCAGATTCTTGGTGCAAAGGTTAGGGTAGATACACAACCTGAGATTTGAAAAGCTAGGGTTTGTAATCTGAAATTTTGTTTTTAACATGATAGTTTTTTGGGGGGGGGTTAATCTTTATAGGTGATTGGAACTTGAATACTTGAAGTGGAGGGACTAAATAGGTAAAAACAGCGTAGTTTCAGGGATGTAATGTTTTGAGCATTGTTCTAGATTCTTTTCTGTTGCTGTGATAAGAAAATGCCCTGACAAAAGCAGTGTTAAGGGAAAAAGGCAGGAAAAAGACAGGAATTTGAAGCTGTTGTCAAGAGAAGAGCAAGAATGAGTGTATGCACATCGACTCAACTCATCTTCAGAGTCCTGACCCCAAATCCAAGAATTGAGCTGCCCACAGTGGCTGTATTTTTCCACATCAAATAAGATAATCAAGACAGTCCTCTACAAAAACGCCCACAGACCAAAATGATCCAGAGGATCCCTCACTGAGACTCTCTTCCCAGATGATTTTGGATTGTGTCAATGTGACAATTAAAATTAGTCACCAGACATATTTTCCTTTAAAAAGTTTTTTTATGTTGAAAGCCTTGTTCCCAGGTGGTGGAATTAATCATTAATAATATCCAACCCTGGGAGAAAATCTTTTTATATATCAGGTCTATTCATTTGTCCTTATGCTCCCCCAATCCTCTATATAAGATGGCTGGACATTTAGACCCATACATGTTCCCTGCTGCTCATACTCATCACAGTTACGCACCGTGAGGATGGGTGTCTACAGAAAGAAAAAAAGCAAAAAATAGAAAATGTGTTATTCTCAGATAGGCATGTAACACAACGTGCACATTCTCTAGTATGGCTTTATGATTATCATAAAACATAGAGAAATGGTATTAAAATAAGAGACTTTATCAAAATCATATATGTGTATGAAGTGTGGAACAAAGTAAAGGAATTTGCACATGTGGTTGGAACTTAAATTTTAAAAACTCATATTTTTTTTAGTGGCAAAATGTTCATTTTTACACAGAGTAACAAAAAGTTGAAAGTGATACATGATCTAAAGAAAATGATTAAGAAATTTCATATTTTCACATTGCCAAGTTAGAAATATTTAGCAACTTCAGCTGTTCCTCCAAACTCATGATGTATTCATTTAAAAATACTTATTTCAGAGCCTTGTAGGAAATTTTAGGATATAATTTAGAGAATTTCCTTGATTTTACAAAATATGGTTTAATGCAAAGCCGCGAACCTCCAGGAATCTCATAATTTTGGAATTTCTGATGATCTGGAATTTCTTGGTAATTTTAAAGGGTCTTAGATTTTCTCTTCAATTTTATTTGCTCATTTTGTCTTTGAAGGTGGGTGTAATGTGTTCTGAGGCCAGAAATTTGTTGGTAGAATTTTGTTTTCCATGCAGATTTGACATTCCCACGGCTGCCAGCTTCCTCCTACGTAGCTCCTTTGGTAGTTTCCCATTACAGTTCTCCCCACACCCTTTTTCTTCTTTGCATATTCAGCATATTCAACATTGGATGTTGGAGAAAAGATGGCAAGTCCAGATTACACAGGATCTCAAGAAAGCAGAGATCACCTTTTATTTGGTACCTAGAGGACCTATTATTAGTATTTTTAATTCATAAAAAATTTGCACCTATTTATAAAGAAACTAAAGTTACAAAGTTCTAAAACTTATACAACCTAAATTTTCTTCTATTCGGACTTCAAATTTTACATATATTGGATCAACAATGAACTATTGAACTTTTCACTGTTTTTTTTTTCCTCTGCTTAATTGCAAATTCAAGGCTTCACAGTGGAAACACTATAAAAATTCATTGATGATTACAAATGTTGAAGAGCTGACATTATTCTTTGTGGAAACTGTATGAAATTCTGACATATTTTGAACCCCAGTGCAGTTGCAAAGTCTCACTGATCTTTGTTTCCTTAAAAGCTTCCCTACCTACTCACAAGTTATTTTTTTAATGTGTTTTGTACCAGAACTGGCATCATATATCATTTGATGTGCCAGCTACTAATTAACTGAGTATTAAAATTTGAGTATTCAGTGATTAAAAGATCTAACACTTTCTTCAACTTACATTTGTTATTTTAATTTTTTTCTTTGATTTAAAATAAAACTGGCAGTCAATAATCCTGGAACACATATTTTCCTCCTCTTGACCTTGAAAGACTTCCAATTTGTTATAAGGTTGTATTTCCTCATGAGGTTTATGGTCTCCTAAGACCTTGAAAAACCTATAATTCCTAAGTTTACAATTTTTTCTGGTTATGAAAATACTATGTATCTGAGGAATTATTTGGCCGATAGAGTTGGCATTGTGTTCAGAAGTATGTGACCTCTGGTGTATCTACAGGCAACCTTCATTTTTGAAATACACTCACCACTTCAGTGTGATTATTGACTGAATTATGCTATTTTGTTAAAGACCAATTTTCATTGCAATCCAGTGGGAAGGAAGACTTAATATTCAGTTAATTACATTTGTCATATTAAGCTTGGAAATCTCATTGCGTCTCCAAGTTTTCAATTTTTATTGCACATAGGTGAGTCTATTGATGGATCTCACCACCCTCCAATCCCCATTGCAGTACAAGCTGCCATTCAATTGTCCCTTATTTAAAAGTCTTCAGTTCAGCTCTGTGCAGTCATAGAGGTCAGACATTAGAAAAATATTCCTGCTGTGCTTTATTTGGTCTGTATTTTCATTTCTACCTTATGTTTCCCAAACTGTCAGTCATGGGAATTTGTTTCCTTTAAAAATAAATAGTATTCGCATGCTGTGTTTGGAAGTTGCTCACACGTACGTTGCCATTCAGTCATTCATTTATCATTATCTATCCAATTTTACTGATAAAGAAATGGAGGTCCAGGCAGTCAAAGGACTTAATTCTAAATCTCAAATGTACATATCCTAGTTCAAAGTTTTCCATTTATTCCTAAGAGGGAATTTGAGAGCACAGTAGAGCCTGTGTGCCAACATATGCTCCCTCTATCTGGTTAAGTACAGCAGCTTTAGTGAAATGGCTTGTTCTCTGTACCTTTGTATCTTCATGTGGGTCTTATGAGAAAGTGAATAGTCCACCTACCATAAAGAGCTGGTGTTCAATAATAAGATAGTTCTCCTTAAGAGAAAATCCCTGGTCAAGAGAACAAAATCTATGATCTGGATATAGACTCATCATTCCAGTTGGGCTGAGTCAATCCTCTGGCAATGGGATCATGCCTAGGAAGGCAGGGTCACCATAAGTCATACTAAAGAGATAGGTGAGATACCTACTATGCTAATGAGATAGTGAACACTTCCTGCTCAGAATCTCCACCCTCTGGTGCAGTCGCTGATGTAGCTTATCAAGTGGCTGTTGACCTGCAACTTCTTGATTCTTCCCACCCTTCTGAAGAATTCAGAAAGCACAACTTCTCTCTTTCCTTTATCATTCTCTTTGCTAAGCATGCTATCCCTAACATTCTGATTTTCTACAACATTTCTTTGCTCTTTCTCTAAAGCTGCCCTTTTTATCACGTGACTGCTAGTCCACCAGTGTCTGACCTCCATGTGTCTGACCCCCATGTCAGCTTAATTGGGCATAAGGCTTTTTATTTTTATTCCTCTCTCATTTTTCTCCTCAGGGCAGCTGTTGAGACTTACAGCTTGTCTGCCCTGAGAGCTTTCCTTTTAAATACTGATAAAATTGTCCTAAAACTTTCCTGTGAGTTCATTTTTAAGTTATTTTATTAATGAGACTAAGAACCCTCAGAAGAGACCCAGTTTTCCCCTGCAAACTGGGAGGTAAAAGTCAATGAGACATGGAAGATACTTAAAACCATTCCTGGCACACATTTTTCATATAAGAGTTAGAATTCACTACCATTAGACTAAATTCCCCTCTCAACACCAAATCACATTTTTGCTAGTATAATACATTTAACCTGGAGAACTTAGATGACCATAGCTTGAGTCCCAGCTAATGGCTATCTATAGCATCTCTCTCCCACTTGAAATAGTGGGTATTTTGAAGAAAAAAAAGTTCATAATATAATTTTTTAAATTCTGTATTATCATGTATACTCTATAATAATGGCAGATAATACAGGACTTCCACTCAAGTTGTGAAAAACAAAACAAAATAAACAATGCAATTATGTCATAAAGCCTGCTTCCAAAAAATAGTTATTAACACTTAACCTGAAAAACAATGAGATTATTCTTGAAAGAGAGTGGCTGAACTTTAGTAAGTTAGGAAATTCAGGAAGTCATATTTGTATTTGCTGTTGAAAGTTGATGTTTAAGATATTAAGGAAAACAGGGAAGGTCTGAGGTGAATTTAAACAAAATTACTTAGTATTAAAGACAAAATGTCACCCTGATAAATTGTTCTCCTACTTTTTGTTTTATAAGGATGAATTTGCTAGTTAGTTGTTTTCCACCATTACAAGGTCATGACCCAAAGCAGGAGCTTCAAGGTTGAGGGGAAAATAAATTTTGAGAAGAGCTGCTAAGTTATACATCCACCAACCCAACTCCACAGAACAGTGACAGGTAATCATTCCAGAATGGGAACTGCAATAAGCCTTAACATATCTGGCACTTAGAATATAATTTAACTGTGGGAAATTGATCAGATTTTCCCAAGCTCAGTTTCTTGGCCCAAAGACTAGTAATACTGGTATCAAGAACTCATCATAATATTAATGGGAGTGTTAAAAATAGGGTTATTTATATAAAGAATTTGACTTACTACCAGATACATACTTAGGTAAATGGTTTGGTAAAGTTCGCTAATTTTCATTATCTTTCAATATTATGTTTTCTTATTGGGTGATATTTGAACATTTGTTTTACCAAATATTATGTTTAAATTAATTATATTTTAATGTTTTTATTTAAGAGTGCAATCAAGCTGGTATTGTCTTCAAAGCTTCATCTATAGAGGCTTGCTTTCGTAGTCCTGAAGATAGTGCTATGCATGCTGCAGTAGGAGAAAAATGAACATCAGCATTGCCCAGCTGTGAATCCTGCAAGCTATAACACCTGCCTCGTAAGATGTGTCAACTGGTGCAACAATGGCATGGATGTTATGGTCGTAAACAACCATTTTCTGCTTGAACTTAAGGTCTGCTTCAAAAGGTGGAGCCCATACCTGACATTGATACTGAACCTAGGAACCTGAGGTTAGACAAGCCACAGGCCATAGAGAAGAATCTACTACTATTATTCTACCTATATCAAACTTCTGCATTTCAAGGCTCAGGGACCATTGTGGAAGACACTGGAGAGAATTTTAAGAGTCAGAAGTGGCTATGATCACAAGGAAACAGATTTTCCTTGGGCAGTTACTCATGGGAACTCACAGCAATGGTGATATTGTATACAATACCTTTACTAGCTCAAGCCAGACAAAATTCCAGCATTGAAGTGTGGAAGTAGATAAGAAACTCCAACTTTACCTGAGGAAATATTGGCAAAAAACTATTTGCCAGGTGCTGGGGAAGGGACAGTCAGTTTTTATTGAGTGTGACACCAAGTAGGTTA
>NW_008341810.1:7155115-7158638 GCF_000622305.1 Nannospalax galili | reverse complement strand
AGTAAGACTTTTAAATAAAAGGAAGAAACTTTGCTGTTTGGCTCCCTACCTCCAGTTATTTTTCCTCTTTTCCTGTGAGGGAACTATTTTCAAATAGCCCATGTATTTCTGGATTTTATGTTTCTACATCAAGTACTTTCCATTTATATATATATATATATGTGTGTGTGTGTGTGTATTTTACATATATAATATGTATTCTTAATTTCTTAGCTTTTTTGTTTAGAACTCAGTTTACTGCACAAACCCCAAATTTTCTCACTGTCAAATACTTTGCAACGAGTATATTGAGTAATCACATAGTGGTCTAATGTTAGCCAAGTGTCGTATTCTGAGTTCTCTGGGTTTTGAAAATTTATTTAATAATGATGAACAGTTATCAGTTAACCTTCAACAAACCTATTCCTTCTTTGTTGCTTGCAGTTTTCAAGAATGTCTATATTTTAATATAAAGTAACATTCTGAGAAAGTTAGTTGTGACTAGAAGCAACTCGTGCCTGTCTCCTCCTGTCCTCCATCTTTTATTTTAATTCATTATTTTACTTTTTATTGATTGATTGATTGATTATTTGTTATTTATCAGTCCTCGAGACTGGAGTCAGGGTATCACACATTCTAGATAAGTGCTTCACTATTGAGTTATAGCCCAGTCCACCAGTCCTGCAAATCTTTCAGGTATTACTCAGTGATGTCTGTATGCTAGGGCAGCTGATTTTTAATGTCTACCACTTTAAATGCAAATGGAACACACAGAAGCAACACTTCATCCTCACTGGGGAGCTGGTCAGACTCAGTAGAAAGGTTCACAATGAATCAAAGTCCTCTTCTGTTGTATGGCCAGTATCAAGCTATTAAAATCATTTTGCATAGTGTGTGTGTGTGTGTGTGTGTGTGTGTGTGCGCGTGTGTGTGTGTGTGTGCTCATTTCCAAAAGATGCAGCTAGATTACACCAGAACAGCAAAAGTATATGAGTTTCCATATCTGATTGTTTGCATACCAGATAAATTTGGTAAGTATTTCTTCAGTGGGAGTCTGCTCTATAGATTGATGATGAGCAAAACTGCTTTGCATTATAATTCTTGATTCTACTGATACATCATTTGTAGGCATCTTTACTTCTTGTTTCAGTCCCAAGTGATTGTTTATCCTAATATGAAACTTCACCCGTGTGGAAATTTCTGCATCATTGTTCCTGGGTATTCCTTCAATTACTCTGTTTAGCACCTCCTAACCAAGTCTAATTTTTTTTTTTTCGTTTTTGCCTTCCACATGGGAAAGCAAATATCTATGAATATGTTCTGAGGACAAGCACCAGGAAAATAAAATCATGTAGAATTCATGAAGAAGAAAATATTACGCTGTGTAATCTGCCTCACTGTAGACTAGAGGTATAACATACTTGAATTGATATGCAACTCCTCTATCTTTGTGATTACTCTGCTATTGAAAAACCCAGTGCTATTCTGATAATCATGCTTCTGAATGAAGCATATAATGTGTTCAGGATAATGTGTAGAAATATGCTTACTGAACCCTAGGTTAGGAATTTTGTTGTTGGCATGCATTTTGAGTCATGCAAAATCTGTAATTTCATATTCAAGTATGAAAATTTTTGATATCTTTTCAATTTCATTCAATCTCCTTTATGACTAGAAATGGACAATATTCCCTCTACTCTGACTATATTATTGAGGTGTTAGGTATTATGAATGAATCTTCCAATTTTCTTATTTTTATTTCACTATTTTACATTATAGGTTCTTATCTCCTGGCAGACAATTAAACCTTTCCATTATCTTTCAACTTTTTTTGAAGTCTCTTTTCTTTTTCCGACAGCTTTTGAGTGATTTGATTGTTGTTTACTTGGTTTTTGTTGTTTGAGTCCTGTTTCTACTTCTCTTTATTCTTTATTCATTCTAGTATTAGTTTAACTCACGGATTACCAAACTAAGAAGTCAATCGATTTTAAATTTATTGTAGTTTTCTAGCAGCATTGCATTGGTTACTTTTCTTATTGCTGCAAACAAATCCCCTAGAAAAGCAACTTAAAGAAGGAAGAGTTTATTGCACCTTATCGTGTGAAAGTAGAGTAAATCATGCAAACAAGTCCTAGCGTCTGGAATCTAAGAAGCTGGTCACATTCCATCCATAGTTGAAAAGCAGAGAGACATCAATTCTAGTCTTCACTTTACTCCATTTTATTCAGATGGGACCACAGCCTATGAAATAGTGCCAGGCACATTTAGGAGCTGTCTTACCACATTATTTACTCCAACCAAGGACATCCCCCACAGACCTGCCCATATATTTGTCATCCCACTGATTCTAGATCCTGAAAACTTGACAATTAATACTGAGTATCATGAGTATATACCGCCTTTATTTTGCTAGGTTATATGTTGTTTGAAGACAGAAAGGGACATATTTGTTGCTATATTCTTTCAGATTCCTAAAAGACCATAAGTTTTTGGATATCTTTAATAGATGTTTCTGTTAATATCTAGAAAATACATTCTTATGGAAAATGTGTGTATGAAGCAAACTTCTATATTTTATTTTATCCTTTACAGAAATCAGGATAGTGAAAAATATACTGTTTTAAAACAAACTAGTCTCTTATAAAGAATTATTTTTCACATTAAAAAAAAAAATTACCTTTAGGTCCAGTGAGCTAGTTCCGCATTTAAAGCTGCCTGCCACCAAACCTGAAGATATGAACCCACATAAGAGAAAGATAGAACCAAATACTACATGTTGTCCTCTGATTCCCACACACACCATGGCACAAACACATATATACACATGCATAATGATACACATGCAAATAAGCAATTAAAGTTTTAATTTAGACATACATAAAAATGTACAAATGCTGGCAGAGTCATATGCATGCCATTATCCTGGCTGTTGAAGGGACCCCAAGGGACTGTGTCTATAACTTCCAAAGATCTCAAGAACAACTAGGTGGACATTGGGTACCTTAAAAGTGGGAAATGGCATCAGCAACGGATGAGAATGTGACTCTGAGTGTCACCCTGAAATAGCAGGCTTTGTTTAGCCTTCCTAAAGAAACTCTACATAGACCTGATGCCTGAAGTGTTCGGGAACCTGACCACTGTGTACAGAAACAGGAAGAGCAGACTACTGAAAAGGACTACCCAAGTTTCAGGGGAAAGCTGTGTCCACTGGTTGAATGACTGTGAATATAGAGAAGGTAGTTCGTGAGCAGAAACATCTATCTTGACTCCATTTCTTATGGTAAACACTGAAACTCTTCTTGAATTATAACCAAAAGAAAGTTAAGAGGATGAGCAAGTCACCATTTGTGACTCATTCTTAGGAATCCCTCGCTGCTCACATAGGACACAACTCATATGAAATTCAGGATTACGGAGATAAGTCACATAAATACAAGTGATGTCAAAGTGTTCGATTACCCCCATGATTTCAGAAGCATCAAAGAACTCACACTGGTGCAAAGCACCATTAAGATAGTAGTGTTGTAAAAGTCTTCAGGAGGTG
>NW_008341810.1:7100007-7154818 GCF_000622305.1 Nannospalax galili | reverse complement strand
GGAGTGAAGCCTTGTGTGTCCTTTGTAAGCAATGTGAGAAAGCAATTAAAACTTTCAAAATCATTTTTTTCTAGGCTTTTGAAATGTATGGAACACTTATTATTCACAGTCACTAAATACTACACTGAGAATTTATTTTAATGTTTTCTTCTTTGTCATTTCTACTGTGTCTTTTTTTTTTTCAGAGAGCTTTAGAATTATTTGCTATTTCCTATTTTCCAGGTCATTCTGACATGTGAATGATGGCTCTGTTGTGCTTTTTTTGCTTTCTGGTCATGCAGTCTCTCTTCATTCTTGGTCCTCAGCTCACATGATATAGTTGAGAAAAAATTTTAAAATGCTGACTTTGGGCCTGGGTGTGGTAGCACACACTAGCACACACGTTTCATTCTAGCACTTGGGAGGGAAAGGCAGGTGGGTCTCTGCGAGTTTGAGGCCAAGCAGGTCTACTAGCGAGTTTCAGGTCAACCAGGGCTACATAATGAGACCCTGTTCGACAAACAAATGCTAACTAGAAACTCCATGTTCATGTGTAGAGGCTATTAACTTTTAGTGTGATAATGGTATACTGTACTCAAAGAAAACATTATTTTTTTTTGCTGTTTATTAACTCTTATTATTTATCTGTTTATTTCAACAGGGGAGTCGCTTCCCAAGTGGAAGTGTTTTGATAATAAGGAATGTGATTGACAGGAAGCCCACTATTGGTTATAGAATGTCCATGAATTCCCTAATTTTAGTTGTGATATCAACAACACAATAAAATGCACGATACAAAACTGTTATAATGTTGGTTCCATGTCTTCTTAGACAGCACTTGGTTTAAGCCCCATTTTTAAGACCACATCTAGTTAGGTGGAATTTTCTGTTCTATGTATTATACATTCATGATGTGGGTTGAACCCCTTTAACCTGACAGCTTGAGTCTCAGGGCCATTTGTTCACTAGTTGCCCCCAGCAAATCTCGTTGTTAGCATTAGAAATGATGCACCTTTTTTTTTCCATTCACACTGTCCTTTGGATGTTATACACAGTGCTGGTGATGAAAGTCAGGAGAAATAAGTTTGTTAACAGTGACAAAATACATTTTCTCCAAACTAAGTGAAAGAGAAACTGCTATGGAAAATAGAATTTTATACCTTCCTTTACTTGATTGTGGCACAGAAAATAGCCATTTAAATATTATTTGTACCTAATCCCAATCAAAGGAAAAGATCTCTTGCTATGAAATCGTAGTAACTGAAGGGACGTCTAGAACAGCTTCCAAGAAGAAATTAACATAAATAACAGAAGCACTTCGTGACAATAACAGAAACATCAAATGCTATAGATTGTGACACACACTGTCTTCAATTTGTGAGCTGGAAAGCTCATTACATGGGGAAGAAAACAGGCTAGCAACAGGTCTCTCAGCACTTTCATAAATTCACTTACAAACTGTTGTTTCATGTAGTCTTTTACCAAGATGTGAAAAAAAAATCTGTCTCAGCTACTACTGATGGGTCATTTTGCTAATAATGAAAATAAGGACTATGATAGCATTCTTGGTGGTTTGTGAAGACTGAGCTAGTATGCTTGCATATAGAGTCATGCACGTGAAGAACTTTTATCGTGTTTTGGAACTGCTCATCCTCCTGTCCCTCGCTCGCTCGCCTACATTTCTTGCTCTTTCAGCAGTGTGTGTCAGGCAGCACACTTCCCCAGAACAGTCTCCTGGCTTGACTTCAATACAGAATCACACTCTGTATCTCTTCATGGTTCTGAACTAACTAGCAAGCCAGCAAGAGAAAGTGACAATTTCTATGAAACTCGATGTGTTGAGATAAGGTTGCTGTCAGAACCCTATTCCCTATGGGAAGAGCAAAGCCTGCTGATCTAAAGGTGCAGAGCAGGGTCTGCTGTACAGGAAGGAGACAGGCTAGCTAGCTTCTGTCCTCGAGTGCCTATACAGAAAGCTTTATGACAAATCCTCAGGAAAAGATCGTCCATCAGGACCCAACCAGCACCATGTTAAGCTTGCTTATGGTAATTAAACGAATATGTCTTAATATTTTTATGGATAAAATAAGAAGGCAATTACCTATCAAGAATGTGCAGTACAGCATGTTACTTTGGCTAGAAATAGTTCTTAACATTTCACATGGTAGAAATTAGATTGAAAACTGACTTCAGGAAAACGAATCCTTTTAATCATAGCAACTAATTATCTTACATTTTCTTTTCTTCCCTCCTGGATTTCTCTCGCTTCGCCCCCACATCCCTATTTCCTAGTCTTTGCCTTACTCCCTGCCTCCTACCTTCACCCCCTCAAATCTGGCTTCCCAGGCAACTTTTGGGAGACAGAAAAGACAAGCATGACAGTTCTCAGCAACTCTAATTCAGACTTTTCTTTCATGCATTAGACTTAAGTTGAGACATCAAAGCAAAAACAGTGCAAACTGTATCTTCTCCTCCTCTGTGGTATTTTAGACCCATAATTAAATTAAACTAAGGTTTGGAGAGTAAGAAAGGTTTTAAAGTTTTTCTCCAGTTGCATTCCTTTTACCTTTATAGAGGGAGTCAAGTGCTGGATTCAGGATCTCATCACATCACAACTCTCATTCGTTCAGTACTTTATTTATTCCCTACCAGATAGGTTTTTTGCTTGGACCCTGAAAATAATAATATGATATTGATTTTCATTTCAGAATTTTCAGACAAGATGAAGATTTAACTGTATAAAGTTTTAGAATATTATACATATTACAAAAAGGTCACTGTGGTGTTGTCCCTTTGCAAATAATTTTTTTTTTTGATGAGTGGATTTAGTAAGGGGTCAAAAATTAGTTCTTGTTGGAGATAAAATTTTAAATGATAGAAATAGTTCATAATGTGAATCCAGGAAAAATGTGAGAAAACTGTAAATTATGTATACGAAAAAGTTCATTACTAAGCAGACTACATTCACAAATTTCTAGAAATTCGTGTCAGTTTCTATAACTAGATCAAAAGGAGACTTCTTAGTTTCAAATCCTCAAAGTCAAAGCACAGAATTAAGGATTCGACTGAGGGATCCTTATGAAGTGTGAATGAGGTCGTGAAGCCAAGGAGTGTTGTGTTCCACTTTATTTTAAGAAGATGTCTTGAAATGCAGAGTGGTAGATGGTGTAAAAGATATGAAGGATCCTAGGTGTAGGGATACTAGTTACAGACTTCCCAAAATCCGGTACACAGGAGGCAAGCATAGGCTGAATGAAGTCATCAAAGGAGATAGAAATAGAGATCATTCTTGTAAGCACCATCAAAGCACAGGATAGGTATGAGGAGGTGGAAAGTAAGGGTCCCCACCTCCTTTCAGACTTGTTGAGATTAGACTCACCTTGAAAACAAGGAAGGCCAGTGACTATAGTTATTAATATGGAGCATAGTGTATCAGGCACTATCTCATTTTTAGTTATATTCTTTTAGAGATTATCAAAGAGACAACAGGATGATTACTTTAATATTTTCCTAAACAACTTTCAACTTTATTGCTTTCACAAAACTGGTCTGTCTACAACAGTTAATTTTAAATATCAATTTACGATAACCTGGATCCACCTGGGAGGAGATGCGCAAATGAAGAATTACGGAAATCAGATTGGCCTGTTGGGATGTGTGTGAGTGTTCCCTTGATTGTTAATTGTTAAAGCCTACTGTGGGCAACACTAGTCCCTAAACTGGGCCCTGAACATCATTAGTGAAGAAAGTTGAGAGCAAGCACGCAACATGGAGCATTTGTTTCTTTCCATTCTTGACTGTAGATATGATGGGACTAGCTGCTTACATTCCTGTCCCAACTTTCCCTCAATGATGGATTGAGAATTTTAAGTGAAATAAAACTTCTCTTTTGTAAAATGCAATTGGCCAGGGTGTTTTCTAACAGCAACAGAAATGAAACTACAACAACATCTCAGTGTTTCAATCATTCATCTACAAAATAAGATTATAGATTTGTTAGTAGCATATTGCCTGGATTCAGCATGCTTATGCTGCTGTTGCATCGTTATACTAGGCTGCAGGTACAATGGAAACAGAACTCTTTATTTTTGTGTCTTAAATCCTGTTAGTTTTATTTTCCAAGTTATTCTCCACAAACTCTCTTTTTTAAAAAGTTTTTTTTGTTGTTGTTGTTTTTGTTTGTTTGGTTTTTCGGTTTTTTTTTTTTTTTTTTTTTGGTCTTTTTAAGACAGGGTCTCCCTGTGGCCCCAGCTGTCCTGGAACTCACTATGTAGACCAGGCTGGCCTTAAACTCACAGAGATCTGTCTGCCTCTGCCTCCCAAGCGCTGGGATTAAAGGCATGTGTTAACATGCCTGGCTTAAAAAGTATTTTATTCATTATTTGTGTGTGCGTGTGTGTGTGTGTGTGTGTGTGTGTGTGTGTATGAGTATATTGCCCACATGTAGGCAGGTGCACCTGTGTCATGCAATACCATCAGAGGACAGAAGAGCATCAGATCCCCTAGAACTGAAGTTATGGACAGTAGTTAGCCACCATGTGGGTGCTGGGAGCCAACTGGGTCCTCTGTAGGAATAGACAGTGCTCTTAACCACTGAACCGTCTCTCCAGTCTTCACAAACTCTTTATATATCTGTTACTGAGAGGGGCTCAGGGGTTCACTGTGGCATGATATCCAGATCGTTTGTTTTCTGAACAAAGGATAGAAGACACAGAGTAATTATAAAAGTTCAGTTTTAAACGTTAAAAGAAAAGAATTACATGCATAGCCTGGGAGCAGGTCTGGACAAAATTGTGACTCAAGAGTCCTTTTTGTCAGATTCAGGGGCCTTTACTTACAGATAGAAAGGAAAGAATTCTCTGAAGGGGTGAATCTCTCTTTTACTGCCATAGGTGATTGATATTTTCTGTTGTAGTAGGATTTTACAATCTGTGCAGCCACCCAGAGCAGGTCAAGGTACAGGTTTTCAGCTTTGCTAAGCTCAGGAGTTAAACTTCTAATAACTCATAGTCAGGTGTCTGACTCTTCCTTCCAGGCTCAGGACTTTATTGGGTCAGGTTTCAGAGCTATCATGAATTCACATGAATGTCTCCTTGTTTGGAATTCCAAAAAAACTAAATTTTCATCCTTCTTCCCAATTTCCTTTCTCTATTCCTTTTACTTGTTAACTTTTTGAATGCTAGTCTTAAAATTCAAAGTAAAAATCTTACTTCTTCCAAACGTCTACTGTATATTATCTACCCAAATAGTTACAAGACATTAATATCAGCAGCCAATTGTGTTTCATTGAAGTGATTATTTCTATTTTATATCTCAAGGTATTATATACTAATATGCTTTTTATGAATTTTTCATCTAGCATGAACCTCACATTAGTTTTTAAAAGAAGATCAAAAGTTTACAACCTTTCTCTGTTTATCAATGAGATGGACATGGTACCTTCTTCTTAACTGGATGTAAACAGATAAGTATTAAAAAATAAATACAATGATCAATGAGTGCACTAGTCCCCAACTCCAATCAGAAGGAGTGTACCTTAAAAGACTGTAAGCCAGTTTTTGTTTTTCAGAATTGAAAAAGGTTAGTATGGAGGGGATCAGGATAAAATTTCTTTCTCTACATTGGTTCAAGCATTTTAAAGATGAAATAGATGCTCTTCAAGATGATATTGTTTTGCTTTTGATTTAAATATCTGAGCACAGTGCATTTTGATTAACCCCAATCTTTCTAAAACATTTTTGCATATAAAGGTAAAAGGATGAATATAAATAATAGGAAATAAAATACAAGAAAGAATAAAAATTGAAAGAAAAATGATAAAATAATTATGAACATTAAAGGAAAAAGACAATAAAAAGGAAAATAATAGAAAACATTTCAAAATAATCTGTGTACCAAACACTAGATGCAATTAGATCATCTTTATCCTAGTTATCCTTCTGATGGCTGCTCAAATCTTATAAACACTGGATTTAATGATGCTTGAGGACTCTGCTCTTCATTAACCTGAGTAACCCTGATGGTGTAGAAATAGCTCCGTGGTTTTTTTTTTTCTGCTGCATTAGTAAGCACAAGTGATTCCAACCCACAAAACTAGGCCAGAAAGCAATTGACCCATCTAGTCTCTTGGATTCCCTGATGCCATGTTTTAATAAGATTTCTAAAGATTCTCTTTAGTTCTGAATTCCAAATAACCCCTATATCAAAATATGTCTATTTTCTTATAAAAGCAAAATTCTATGAGACTCCATTTATGTGAAATCCTGAAAATGTATATCCTTCATAGTATCTACAGGATCTTTGTTGGTTGCACAAAAATTAGCATCAGAATATTTTAATACTATCTGCGTGGAAGTTACTTGGCAGGAAAATGTGTACAATGTCACATTTAGAGTGTTCCTTTATAGATTTTTCTGCTATTTAAAATATCCTGAGCATATAATTCCATCCTCTAAGATTAGTACTTATCTACTGAGTGATATATCACTTCATGCTTTGTTTGTGTGCTGTGTGCATGTGTTTGGTGTGGGTGCATGTATGTGTGTTTGCACATGTGTGTACAAATTTGTGCAGGTGCACCTGAATGTGTGTTATCCTGCATGTGAAAGCCCAAGGTAGACCAGACATCTTCCTTAATTACTCACTATGTTGTATATCGAGACAGATTCTCTCAGTGAATCCAGAAGTCACCAATTCAGCTATTCTAAACTAAATTGGTTGTTCTGGGGAAGTCCTGTCTCTGCCTCATATGGGTTTGCAGATAGGCAACTATGTCTACCCAGATTTTCCACAGGTTCTGGTGATATAAAGCTCCATCTTCATACTTATGTGGAAAGTATTTTACCCCCGAGGCATCTCATCAGCTCCTCACATTGGTATAATTCAAATGCTAATCATGTGATTTTCTTCCTAGTCACAAGAGTAAAGTTATAAATGTTCATCAATATAAAATAGAAGATGGAAGGAATGGAAAATGAAGAATAAATGTGAAGAAGAGCCATGAAATGGAAGGAGTCAGAGGAATGGGAAGAAAAAAGAAGAGTTATTAAGGAACTGACTGTGATGCTATTTTTCAGTTTGTTCTTGCGAAACTTAAGATGTTAAGAAAGAATCAAGTAGCATTCTAAATGACAATGTCTGTACCTGCTTTCCTGTCTGATGGCCATGACCCCTATGCCTTTGTTTCAAACCAATAATGATTATTATTATTATTATTATTATTGTGGTTTCTAATATTATTTTACCACATTAATGATTTTGAAAAAAGTCTTTCTTTCTCCAATAGAAAAATAATAAAGGTAATTTCTTAATTTAAGGGTAGCAATGGAAATCACTGGTGAATGGGAAATTTTCCATAGGAAATACATTGAAAGAAAAAAAATATTGATTTGAGATAATTCTAGAAGTGTCTGCACTGAAACTAAATTTCATGAATGTCAAGTATATTAGTCAGATTTCTTTAAAGAAACAGAACTGAGAAATGAATATGTGTAATATACATATTATACATATATATGGATTTATTGAATTGTCTTAAAGGATAGAGTCTGAGTAGTTAAATAGCTGCATGCTGGAGAGGCTGAGATTCAAGCAGTTGCTCAATCCATGCAGCTTGATTTCTCAGCAGTCCCAATCTGGTGCCAAAAGTATGTTCTTTATTGAGCTTTAGCGTATGTCATACAAAAATCTTAATCATCTTTATACCCCCTCCCCATCTGTGGAATCTGCAGAAAGAATGTTCCCGAATAGGACTCCTGTTAAAACTCACCTACCCTTGGCTCAGAGACCACTGGAGAAGACAGGGTGGAAAGATGATAAGAGCCAGGGCTTGTGCACAAACATAAGGAAACAGAGTCTTCCAGACTGCAGGGAATTTGTTCATATGAACTTACAACAATTGAATCAGCATGCACAAGATCCATGGAAACTCAATCAGATGAAAGCTCCCTTCTGTAAAGATCTTTTACATGAGCTGTCATCAGAAGGTAATGCCCGCATTTGGGGGGAGGGGCATCTTATGGCTTCAAATGATCTGATCAGAATGTTTCTGTCATTTCAGTTAATCCCAGATCCAGTGAAGAAGACAACCAAGATTAGCCATCACACTAACTGTATAATTTTGATTAACGTAAATTCCTTCAAGCCTAGCCTTATGCAGAGGATCCAGGCAAACAAGAAAGGAAGCAATTCTTTTCTATGCATGCTTTCTTTATTGTTGTTTGAGACTTTCACACTTTTCCACACATTTGCATAGTGTGATTTAATCAAACCACCACTGGCTCCTTCCCTTCTAACATCCCCCATATAACTCTCAAGCAACATTTTCCTCCACACATTATGTAATCTCTTTAAGTTCATTGTGTCCACTTGATGTTGCCCATATGTGCATGGGTGTAGGTCTGTCCACTGGAGCACAGGGAGCCAAAAGGAGGCAGCAAATATGACGAAAACTGTCTCTCTCCCTCCTTTAGCTGTCAGTGATGACCAATAACACCTCAGATAAGGGCAAACTATTGTCAACCTTTCCACCATCCACTGTGGGGTGTTGACCAGCTTCATCTTGTGAGGGTCCTATGCATGCAGCCTCAACCACTGCAAGTTTATGTGTGTAATGATCCTGTGTTGTCCAGAAAACATTGTTTCTCAACAGTCATCCACACTTGTCGCTCTTACAATCTTCCTGCCCTTCTTCAACAAAAATCCCTGAGTCTCAGGTGGAGGAGTTATAACATGGATGGCATATTTGGGGCTCAGCACTCCACTACCTTCAATCTATTTTTATTGGCCAGCTGTGGGTTTCTGTATTAATCATGTTCTGGAAAAATAAGCTTCTCTAATGAGGATGGAGAGATGCACTAACCTATGTGTATAAAGATAAATATTTAGTGGGAAATTTAATTCAGTGTCCATTTAACAGAATAATAGATGTAAGTTCTCCCCTGAGATGTATGACCTATCCAGCCACTTCTTGACCCAGTTAACAAAACCAGGCATTGAGCTATTTTGGGATGAAGCCTTAAATCTAATCAGAATGTGGTTTGTTATTCCCATAATATTTGTGACACTATTGCACCAGTGGGCATATCTTGCCAGGTCAGTCATTATTTCAGCTTACAGAGTTCACAGCTGAGTAAGATTGTTGATTACTTTTCTCTCCCAGTAGCATACACACATAGTGCCTTGAAATATTATGAAAGGGTGTCAGTAGAGATGCGGTTTCCAGGTCAGTGCCAACCTGATTTTTCCGTGTCCTGTGATGGAAGTATGTCATGTCTTCAGCAATCAGGTTTTACAGTCAACTTCTGGAGGGCAACTGAGAGCAATGATAGTAGCCTGTAGTCCCTGCTCTTTATTCAGCTCCTTATGTATAATTCTCCATATTGGTGCATGCCCCATGTATTAGTTCATTCTCTGCTACTATAACAAAATACTCAAGGATGAATACTTTATATATTAAGGAGGATTATTCAGTTTGTAATTTGGGGATTCCAAAAAGCAGAGTATTCCCATCTGCTTGAATTTGGCAAGTGGCTATGGCTGTATCCCAATGTGAATGGCATCAGGGTTTGACCATATGAGAAGGGGGGAAGTCTAACATAGTAGCTCTGGCAGCAAGACAGGTTCTAGGTCTGCGTTAGTTTACTTGCAAAATGTTTGCAAGAAAATCAGCCATAGTGTCACAAAAAATACACTAATCCCTAGCACTACAATCTTCCATGACCTACTCACCACCTACTACATCTCCTTCCTGGAAGCTTTATCTCCTCAGCATGACCATATTTCGGATCTCACTTTCAGCATACACAATTTTGGGGGCACACTCAAACTGCACCTAAACCATAGCCCCCACAATTCTTAACTCACCCAAACTTAAAACATAGCATTTGTCCTTGACGTGTTCTCATCACACTTTGAAAATAGGGAGTTTTGACTACTCAGTCAACAAAGGTTTTTATTATTTCCTATGTGGCACATGTTAAAATCACATGAATTACTGGTGAATAAAATCCTTCACCTTTATGTATTTTAAAATCCCTTTTCTACAAATAAATGGTAGAAGTCGAGTATCAATAAACTAAGACATTGGGCCAGATATAGCATTTCACTTTTGGTGTGGCCAGCGAGCAGGAATGGTTTCTACATTTGGGCAGGTAAAAATAATAAAAATACTATTTGACATTTAAAAATAATATCATGAAATTATAAGAATTTCTACTTTTGGTTTCTGTAATGTTAAGATTTGTTTGTAACTCAGCACATTCATTTACTTTTAATCTACTAGTTGAGTACTGTATCAGAGTTCATTGTTTGAATCAAAAATCATGTTAAGTGACAAAGTCTAAAACATGGTCCATCTGGCCATTTACAAAAACATTGATTCA
This sequence comes from Nannospalax galili, assembly GCF_000622305.1. Taxonomy (NCBI): domain Eukaryota; kingdom Metazoa; phylum Chordata; class Mammalia; order Rodentia; family Spalacidae; genus Nannospalax; species Nannospalax galili. The sequence goes on along the minus strand of NW_008341810.1, from coordinate 7,144,457 downwards.
CCTTAGGTATAGCCCTTTAATAAGTAGATCTGTGGTACTGAGTACCTTTATCACTGGTTTTCCTCTTCCTTTTTTTTTCCTCTCTTCAAATTCATCTCTGAAGAGCTAGTGCAGTGATCTATCTAAAATGAAAATCAAGCCTTGTCACTCCCGTAATTAAAACTCTCCACTGAGCCTCCAGAATCTGCAGGAGAGCTCAAGTTCCAACACGTGGAGTGCCGAAGAAGGCTTCTTAGAAAAGACACCAATAACAATAATAATAATAATAATAATAATAGTAACAGTAATGAATTAGCCACATGTGAAATAGTAATCTCAACTGAAAAACAAAACCTTTATAAAGGCATGGCAGCAGAATGTATAGATGCATTTGGACACAGGCAGCCTGGTGTCAGAATCTATGTTTTATTCGCCTACCTTATCCTTGTACCCAAGATTTGCTGCCACTGTGAATAAGGCTACAAATATCAGTGTCTGTCCTACAGTGACCTAGAGAGAAGTACATGCTTCTTGCATCTGTCCACCTGAAACACGGCTGACAGCTAAAAGCAAATGAAAGTCAATGTTAACAAAACAGGAAAAAGGAAATAAGCATTAAGGATTTCAGAAGGGGGAGAAAACAGAGGAATTTGGAGTCCTGCGTCAGGAAATACATTTAATGGGACAACCGAGATGCTATGGGAAGACTTAAAAGTTTAGCTCTGTTCTTGCTCATAATAAAATCACTGAGTTTCTTTTGATGAATTTATCAAAGAAGGACTACGGCATTAGTTCACTAAAGGATGAATAGATATGCTTAGAGGCTGGACAAAACATTCTAGAATTGCCATGACATTTCTCATGAGTTTATGACTATCATTTGGGGAGTGAATAAAGGATTAATGAGGTAAACATTCCTCTTCTCCTTTGTTCCAGTGACAGTCCCCCTTGTTAACGCCTCATTTATCCTGTTTGCTGTTTGTGTGCTTTTGATCATTTGTAATATTATAGTCTCATAGTTTTGCTTTTTGGCAATATTTCATTTGTTTTCCAGAACTGTCTGAAACTTGTGAGGGAAAAGGGTGTGAATCCACTGACACTAGTAAAAGACTGGGCCAGGAGCTTTCTTCAAGAAAGCCAAACACTGTTTATATTATTATCTTATTTCTATGGATTCAACAGAGAAGTTTATGAAAGCTACAAAGATAGCAGCTGGCACATAATAACACAAAAAGAGTAGTTTTGTATTTATCTAATATTTTATTATTTTAATCTATTTTACTTTTACTTTTAAAATTAGTATTTCAGAGTTTTCAATTTATTTGACATAATAGCTTAGTGAGTATTTCAAGGTATAAGCAGCACAAGAAATACATAAATATAAAAGGTCAGAATATTAGCTAATGGAGGCTATTCTTAAGACCCATTGTTTTAATGTCTACAAAATGTTGTAATGAAAAAGTATTCACTCAAAATGCCTGACCATGTCTGCTGTGATTGTATGAGCATGTTCAGATGGTTCCATTCTCAGCTGTCATGTCCATGATAGTTAAGCCACAAACTCTAACATTAAAAAGAAAGGCAATTTTTAGTGGGATAGGTGAGAGTTTCATTCCTACCTCCACATTTTGCCACTTGTGCAAACCTGTATAACAATTCTGTGACTCAGATAGCTTTCCTAGGGAGTCGTAATGCAATGAATACAGGGCAGCTCTAGGTTTTCAATCTATGATGACTAGTGAGCATTGCACAGCACAGTGCTTAATATGCAGCCCAGACTTGAAAATTGGCAGTGTAGTGTGTGAAATTTTACAGTTGTTCCTATTGTGCTTCCTCATAGTTATAAATGCTTGTCTTACATTTTGGAGAAGATTCTGTGAACAAGCAGCAGAAACAGTCAAAGACAAATTAAATCTCTGGAGTAAGAATGAGAGACAACTTAAAAGAATGTGTCATTTGCACAATAGAAAATATCTCCGAGACACTAATACTAAGGCTATGAAACCCATAATTACACAAATAGCTAGCTCGTCCAGGAGATCGTCCTTTCCTGGATGGAGTGTATGCCCTCTACTTGAATAGTCTCCTTGGCTTCCCACTTGAAGGAAAAATAAAATTTGTTAACTTTGTACTGAGTTCTAAAGAATCATTCTAAAGTGCTTTATCAACTACCTCAAATACCTTTTGTGTCAAATAGTCTTTTGGTCTAAGGGTTAACAGACTTTTAAATATTATTCCTGAAGAGCAAAGTTGTCAAATTTCAAGCAATTGCATTAGGTTAATATCAACATTCAAGCATATGTTAGTTGGAGATGATAAGATTTAATACATATACAACAGGATAATTATATATTTTAGAACACTGGATCTCTGAAATTTGCATCTTTTTAATAGAGTTCCTAAATCCTAATTCCGAAACTGGCTCCAGCTGTCTCCTCGCACTGTGTATCACTGCAGTAAACATAAGCGTAGCAGTAGGCGAGCACAGAACTGCATGTGTGAGCCAGGTCGTCTAAGCCAATGGTACAAATTCAGGTTTGTGATATCAAATGAAGATGTCCTTGTTGTATTTGAATTTGGAAAAAAATTATAATCACTTGATTAGCATTATCAATACAAAGTGTGCTAAATAAAAAATCAGTTCAAATTTCAGAATTTATCATGTACATTTTCTCTATGTATTTGCATGTTTGCATTTTTATATGTCATATTTATATGGACAATATATTAGGTATACAAATAATATGTGTATATAGCCTGTATATATTTTCATGATATAAGTTTATATATGATATGTGTTTGTGTGTGCATTTGCTACAGAGAATGTCTATGTGTACACACTTTCACACATTCATATCTTTTATAACAATGTGAAGTGTTTTCTAACACCAAAAGTGTGTATTTGTTGTGAACAAATACATCCCAATTTTCCACAACAAACAGTTCTTCAAATCTCTGACACAAAATGAATGTTGAACAATTCAGTTCTGATATTGAACCCCAGAGACTTAGTGCAGACATACAAATTAAGAGATCCTAAAGAATCACAGAGACTGCCCATATTTCAGAGAAAATAACAAGTAGAGTCTCCAAATTATCAAGACCAGAATGCATCTAAATAAAATTTGTGGTTCCCAGTACCTGCTTTCTCATTTGTTAAACACATAGTGTGGTTCACAGCATTGAAAGAGAAGAGCTTCATGGTTAGGGAACTCCCAAGTGGCAGGACCCACAGGAATGGCAGTTGCATGGAGCTGCACAAGAGGAGCAGAGTCAGTTTTCTTTAGGCATGTGACACCTGGTAGGTTGTCCAGACTCCAAGGGATAGACTTACACCCAAGAGAATTTTGTAACCCCAGAAAATGCTCGATAAAGAGAAACAGTGACCATGAAATTGGGGGCAGGGGATGGGTAAGGTAGAGTGAGAGTGGAGATTAGGGAGGGAGTATGAATTTGTTCAAATAAATTATATGAAATTCTCAAAGGATCAATACATATTTGAAAAGGAAAGCTTTATTTATTATTGGTCACTACAGAGGAAAAAACTCAAAATCAAGTGGACAAGCCCATTGGACCATGTATAGGAAGAGGTGGTATGGTTCACAGCCTGACATTGTCTCAGCTCATACATGTGTTCATGGCCTAGAAGATCTCCTACACTTGTTTAAGAGAGGTATAACTTATGCTCAAACCTTTTTCTACCCCTCTTCTTTAGATATTGGAAGATTGCACTGAAATTTTCTTTTCTCCCATCATGAGAGATAAATCTTCAAATAAGAGTTAATCACACAGCTCATTATACCCAGAAACCGCACTGGCGTAAATCCAAGGTAAGTTCAAAGGGGACCCTTTTGAATGACAAAAGACGGTCCTGTCATTTAGCAGTTTCCATTGATTCTCAGAGCACAGTAACAGGAACCTGAGACAAAGATACACACGCATATGCATATATGTGAATGTATACATAAACATGCATTCATACATGTATGTATATAGTTAAATGTACATTTGTTCTATACACATACATGTGTCTATATGAACATAGTATATATACAAGATATATTTTTATCATACCACAGCCTAAATCAAAAGTTTGTAAGGTATATAATTAAAAAAATTTTTAGAAGTACATTATGTCAAAATATGTAATCCATTATGAGTCTATAGTGGCTGTAGCCGTGAGCCTGACCTAGGTTAAAAGTTTTGAATTAACTATTAAAGGTCTGAAAGAAAGCATTAGGGTATTTTAGGTACAGAGGGTTGTAGATTCAGTTCAAAAGATCATGGAGCTGTAACATAACCAGGCATAGCAGAAATGTAGAACAAAATAGACGGTCCAGATTAAGTCCCCACAATGGTGATTGGTAGGGTTCTGAACATGAGTCTCTGCTTCATATTCACTATGGACTTAAAAGTCTGAGGAGCTGGTGGGCAGGCCTCAGGAGCATGCAGGCACCTCCCGGCTCTGCTTAGACAAAAAAAAAAAAAAAATTCTGAGGAGCCAATACAGGAGGAAGGGCACTCTTTGAAGTCTTTTCAGTTACCCAAAAAACAGATTCCCTAAACTGACCAAAATTCATTTCTATATAATCAGCATTTTTCAAACAAGGACTATTAATCTTTTACAGAGTAGGCAAGTGAAACTTCAAGGCCCACTCTCAGAGTTTTTAGGGACTTTGCCCCAAGCTTCATCTCCTCTAAAGAAGTCCTAGATGGATGACTTCCCCTTGAATATTGGTAGCATCCCTCACTTTCTTTTCCCTATGATGAAGTTGTGTAAGCTTCAACCATCTGGCCCTTCTTTGACTATCTTGTTATATGCTACTCATGTGAAATTTAGTTAATTATGTCTTGTTTTGTCTCCATTCAATGTGTCTGGAACAGTTAATTTCAGCAGACTGAAACCTTCACAGAAGGAAGAAGAAATTCCCTTAGCCTCTCCAGGGTTGATCATAGTCAGTAAAGAAACCAAAACTCTGACTGAAGTAAGAAATTTCTCTAATATATCATTTTAAGGAAACTGGAGAGTTACACACATAAAAATTAAAGTAGATGAAAAATGATTTCATACACCAAAATCAACACAAAAATGAATGAAAAGGTTAAATGTGACATAAGATAATGTAAAAAAAAAAGAAATCCTAGAAAAACATAAGTACAAATATTCTTGACATTGGTGTTTGACAAATCATATTTTAGATTTAACATCAAAAAATAGGCAGCAAAAACCAAAATATACAGGATTGCATCAAAATACAAAGCTTCACAGAGAAAAAGAACATGGTCAGGAGACTGAACAGAAAACCAACATAACGGACAAAAGTATTTGCAAGCCATACGGGTGATAAAACGCTGCGATATCTAAGATATTATATTTTTGCTAAATGAAAAGAATGGAAAGAAGATGATGTAATAGTATTCACAATGATGACTAAACAGACACTTTGTTCATTTATTGATTCTATCTAAAGACTTACTTTCATTTCAGGTATATTGGCATCCTTCATAATCCTAAGGCTTAAGGTATTCAACATTACTGAGGCATGGCAAAAATGGACAGGGGTATAAAAGATGGGAGAAAGCGGAGGTTGAAGAGATATGATGTCCTGGAGCTAAGCAGACATCAGATTATGAAAGCACAGACATTTTCTTCCATACCATAAGTCCTAAAAGCTAATGAAGACTCTGGAGCAATAAGTAACATGATGATATTGAAATTTTTAAAGAGTCAGGGGCTGAAAGATTGCTCAGTGGTTGTTCTTGCAGAAGACCCAGGTTCGAATCCAAGCACCCACATGGCAGCTAACAACTGTCCTGAACTCCAGTCCCAGGGGATAAGAGGGCCTCTTCTGACCTCTGCCAGCATTACGTGACATGGGTGCACTTACCTACGTGCAGATAATACACACATAAAATAAAAATAATAAATAGAAATTTTAAAAAAAGAGTCAGTCCATCATATTGAGAACAATCAAAGGGATATGGCACTAGATCCAAGGATATTAATATGTAGTTGTTACTACATTTAATATTTTACTAGAAATAATGCTGCCTATTGGCTTTTCTGTTTCCTGGCTGGGTCTTCTACTTCATTCACATCTTCTAGTGAATTCTGAATATCTTTAGAGATAAATAGAAAGCAGAGTTTTGTGACCCTCAAGATGGAGCTTCAGACCCACCACTCACCCTCAGTATGAGCCCAGCTAGGAATGCTCAATATCCTCTTTTTGCTTCGGTTTTATTATTCGTAAAAGTACCTGTGATGTCAGGGTATTTTAAGAATCAAATGTGTTAATAGTTTAATGTCCTACGTAGGGCATCTAGATGTAATGTAGGATGTCTAATTAGACTTGAATTTCAAGTAAACAACATTTTGTTAACTAAAATGTCCCAATAATAGATTGAATACTGCTAAATGTTTCAGTATATTTATATTTTAAGAAATAAATTTTTCAATATTATTCATACTTGAAATTTGAATTCTTAGTGATTTAATTTTGTCTTTACTTACTAAATCTCCTAGAATGGTTTCTTGGACATAGTAAACATTACACTGGCATTTAATCCCATGCCACCAGCTTATGCATTATTTTACACAGAAACTAGTATCAATAGAAACTGGGATTTGACATTTGTTTCTAGATTCTCCAGGATTTTTCCTTCTTTCAGCAACTGTTTCCTCCCCAAATGGTCAATATTTTTATTCCAGTAAACCTAGTTGTGTGTTATGGCAGATAAAGTTTGATTTAAAACTTCATAAATTAGTTTCATATTCTTGGAGAACAACTGAATTTTCTATACAGTTGATAGTAAGTCTAATATTGAGGAGAGAACTCAAGATTCTCTATATATGATTGTGTACATAGGTAAATTAACTCAGAGCCTGGAAAGGTTTAAATGCTCCTCCCTCTTGGATAGTGTGCTATATACTACTAGTGTTTCATGTGTTGGTTGAAGGCGCTAAGTCAAGGATCTAACTTCCCTTAGCATTAGTAGTCTCATGTTTTCTTTAACTTAATATCTTTTAAAATAATTTTAAATTTTTGGTGTTTACTCTTTAGGATATCAGACTTGCATTGCAAAGGAGCTGAAAATACTTGGAGAAAGATGTAGAATTTGTATGTTATTAAACTCTATAGGGAATCCTAAAATTCCAAACTCATTCTTATTCTAGAATTTTTTTTTCTATTTGCATATTTCTCCAAAGTATTTTATTCCTGTGTGTCCCTATTGGTCATTTATAATAACAGAAAAAATAGTCAGTTAATAAAGACACAAAGGAACTTTTCTTGTTTCCCTAGCTTTATGATAACAGTTGTGGTAGGAATTATATTACACATTAGGTAAATTAATCTACAAAGTAAAAAGAATATCCATTCAAATATCTGTCATCTTTTCTATCTTTTTCTTCTTAGTTTTGCCTAAAGAGCTAGAAAATGAGACGAAAAATGTCTTCCCTATTACATGTTTGTGCTTTTTCGTCCATGTCTGTCCCATGTTCTTGTTCTACATGCAAGATCTGATAATAAACTGTTTTACATCGAAGTGGTAGCATAGTCTGTCTTGACCACTGTCTACCCCCCTAACGCACATATTTTGTTTTACAAAATAAAAGAGTGCTTTTTCGTCCATGTCTGTCCCATGTTCTTGTTCTACATGCAAGATCTAATAATAAACTCTTTTACATCGAAGTGGTAGCATAGTCTGTCTTGACCACTGTCTACCCCCTTAACGCACATATTTTGTTTTACAAAATAAAAGGATGCTGAAGAGGTACCACAAGTAACAAAATAGGACGATATATATGGCAGAATTCCAGACACAGGGGCATAAATGCCAGATGCATTCTTCAAGGTATGAGAGATTATTTAATACTTCTTAACTCAAATCTCATTCTCAAGTGAACTTGGTAAACTGCAGACTTAGAAGAAAACTATATAAGTGTCAAAGAAATCAAGAATATTTATTTTTCTCTCTTGCTGGGTATGGGAGGGCCCAGACCACTGTGGGCAATGCCACCCCTGGGCAGGTGATCCAGTATTGTATAAAAAGGCAGGCTGACTACAAGATGGTGGTGTAAACCATTAAGCGGATCCAGGAGGGGTAAGCCAAATAAACCTTTTTCTCCCAAACTTGATTTTGTTCAGGGTTTCCATTACAGAAATATGAAAGCAAACTACAGCACTGAGAAAAAGAATAAAGTTTCAAGAGCCATTGTCCAATTGTTAAATATTAGATAATAAAAAGGAAAAATAATAGTGCTATATTTTCTCATCAATAACATTAATTGCTTAATAATAGCCAATACTCAGAGAACTACATTAGCACTAAGGAACACAATATGTGGGAAAAAATCACAAAGGATTTCTGAAACGAAGGAAAACAGCTTCTGTCATCTCCTTGAGAATGTATACCAGAATATTTCAAAAAGCTTTGACTATTAAAGAGAACAATGAAAACTTTCTTTAAAGAAGTAATGTATTATTTAATGTTTATTTTCTTTTAATTATTGTAGCCAGGTAAGCAACTTCCTAGTGGTCAAATACAAATGTTTTCATATTTTAATACTATTGCACCAGTTCGTTTATTATTAACGCTACTCATAAATACTTGCACCAATGAAAATAGTCTCAAACAGACTTCTCTGGGAAGATACAGACTTCACAATTCCCAAGAAGTTTCCAGTTTTTGGACTATAATTAGTTGTCATTGATTCTGATGGAGAAGATCCTACCAACCTTCCTCCATGTCTCAATAATGTTTTTGACACATTTTATGTCCTGAGGCAAACTAAACAGTTTACTGAGTGGGACTTACCAGAAGAAAGAGGACAGGCAGAACCGGAAAAAAAATCACTATTCTTAGCTGGAGTTAATTGGATATTTTTATGAGGTTATTTCTCCCAAATTCTTCATGTTATGTTACAAGGCTCAGAACATGCCTCTCTTACAGTTTCAGTCACTTGTTTTCATCCTATAATTGCATATCTGTGCAAAAATGTATTCTCTTGATAATTAAGTCTCGCCATTAATTTTTTTATGCTGTTAAATAATTCTGTTAGATGTAATTATCTTATCCGGGAAACATCTCAACCGACATTTGAGTCCTAAAACAATTCAATGAGCATAAATCATCATATAAAGATTTCAATAGATTTGACTTCTGATTGACCTGAGACAGCCACCCACCTGCATGAAGAAGGTAGTCTTTCTGTGACTGTCCCAAGGGTTGTGTGAGCTCATCCTTCATAGTTAAAGATTTGACATACAGTTCTGTAAGGCCAAAACTAAGCACACCCTGATCAGGCCCAGGCTTCGTTATCATCAACACAATGGAACGCCTTGGAGTTATTTTGTTTTTAAAGTTGGTTTTGACTTTTTCTGTATAGCGGTGCTTGGATAATGTTGATTTTACAAGGCATGAACATGCCCAGCTTTTAAAAAGTGAAAGAGGTAGTTTTAAGGTATTATACACATTTCTTGATATAAAGCAGTAAATACTCAATGTATTGCTTTCAAGAACAGTTTTGGAGACGAAAGTACATAGATAACTAAGTAATGTTTATGGGAATGTGCCTGAGTACTGTGCTTTAGAAGAAATACAAAGAAAAGGGACCTCCCACTCAATTAGGAGTTGATGGTACTGAATATTAATCTGTTTTTACAGAAAGGGCCTCTAAGCTGGGACTCATGGCTCACAGCTATGATGTCAGGACTTGAGAGTCTGAAGCAAGAAGATAAACATGAGTTCAAGATCAGCCTGGATTACATAATTAGTTCTAAGATAACCTGGGTAGAGTACTAGATTCTATCTCAGAATATAAAACAAAACACATATAGAAACTTAAATTGAGTCCTGAAATAAAATAATAGCTTCTTAGCTTTGGTGTGTGACTAGAGATAATTCTGAAAATGACAACTCTGACCACAAGATGCTCATTTTTGGAAATACCTCAGGAAAGCTTTCTGTCATCAAACACTGAATTGTTTGCAAGGAAAGAAGGTGGTATTTTAAGGGAAAAACCGAGTACAGACATCTTGTCAGTACACACTTAATACGAGACTTGAAAAAACTAAAATGCATATTCCATAGTCAAGAGAAGCTTCTGTAATCCTAGGTTGCAATAAGGGTTTTTCTTAAGGTCTTTAGTATTGGCTCTTACTCCCAATATTCCCTCCTCTGCGCTGCCCTCCCATCCCCACCCTATTATCCCTCCTTCTTTTGATTAGATTTAATTTCAAGTCTATTTTGTTAGATATTAGAATAATTACACCTCCTTGTTTCTTAGTACGGTTTTCTTGGGACATCTTTTTCCATCTTTTACCCTAAGGTGATGGTGATCATTATTGGTGAGGTGCATTCTTTGGAGGCAGCAAATTGGTGGATTCTATTTTATAATCCAATTGGTTATTCTGTATCTTTTTATGGGGGAGTTGAAAACATTAATATTGAAAGTTATTGTTGACCAATGTTTATTAATTCTTGTTATGTTGGTATTATAGTGCTGTTTTCCAAGACCTCTTTTGGTTGGCTGTTCTGGAGTAATTTATGTTATTATTTGTGTCCTCCTGAGAGTGTTTAGTCTCCTTTACTGATCAAAGTATTCCATGGAGTATTGTTTGCACAGCAGGTTTCATGGACATACACTCCTTAAATCTGCTTTTATCATGAAAAGTTTTTCTTTCTCCTTCAGTTACAACTGATAGTCTTGCTGGAGGTTATTTCATGACTTTTAGGACATGGTTCTATACTCTCCTGACTTCATGGTCTCCATTTGAAGTCACCTGTTATTCTTATGGTCCTGACTTTATATGTGACTTCCTCCTTCTCTGTCACAGCTTTCAATACCTTTTCTTTGATCTGTATGTCTAGACTATTATGTGATATGGGGGTGTTTCTTTTCCATTCCTCTCTACTTGCTGTTCTGTATGTCTCTTGTATCTTGATGGGCATTTCTAATCCTAGGTTTGGGAAATTCTCTTCTGTAATTTTATTAAAAATTGCCTTTGACCAGGATTTCATTTCTTTCTTCTATACCTATGATTCCCAGGTTTGGTCTTTACACAGCACCCCAGAAGTCTTGCATATTCTGAGCCTAGGTTGTTTTAGAAGTGATGTTTTGTTTGATTGAGTAATCCATATTTCCAAGCTTGTCTTCGAGTTCTGATGTTCTCTGATCTAAGTCCTCTGCTTTCATTTTGCTTATTTAAATTTTTTGTTTGTCTTCCTGAGTTTTTGGTTTCTAGTTTTCTTTCAGTTTGACTTTTCATCAGAGATTCTATGCCTTTATTGAATTCTAAGTTCATCTTTTGAATAGTTTTAGTTATTTCATTCAACTGATTGTGCTCTCAAGATCTTCACTGAGTACTTTATTCATAACCTCTTTGGGATTCTTCATATTTAAAATTGCTATTTTTGAAATTATTTTCTGGTATCTCCATTAGGTTGTCATTCTTAGGAAACATTATGGTGGGGTTGATAATTTATGTATTCTATAATACACATATTACCTTGATTATTCATGTTTTTTTTCATGAGATATGGGCATTTGGTATTGTGTGGTGGTTTTTATTGGTATGTGTAAGTAATTTTATCTTTGTCGAATGTTTATATGTATCTGGTTTGCTGTTTTACCAACTTGTCAGGTTATGACTCAGCTAAGTAATGATTGATGTACAGTTTGGGGTCCACTTTATGCTGCTGTGCAAACATAGTGAGGGAAGTGATTTCTGTTCAGCTAGAGATAGGTACAACATTTGTGTTGAGACGGTGGGGCTAACTGTGCAGGGTCCTAGATCAGCAGGGTGGGATGGGGTTTGCTAGGTGAACTGGTTGGTTGATAGGTTAGACATGGAGCTTGCAAGTTTGCAGTACACAGAGTTCACCTGGCAGGGTTCTCAGGAGTCTCTAGAATGGAGCTACTAACCGCAATCTAGGGTGGGGAAGGATCCCAGGACCCAAGTTGGCCTAAGAGCTGAGGTAACAGAGGGTAGTGAATTTGCCAAGACTGGAAGGGCATTCAAGTGTGGGGAGGGAAAGTTTGACCATGACTCAGATATCAGGGTCTAGTGAGCCTCAGGAATGGAGCTCAGGACCTTAAGTCTGGGCAGGGGAAAAACACACGCAGATGCAAGGCAGGAAAGGATGTCTGTGACCCAAGAATGCCTAAGACCTTATTTATTTATTTTTGCCTCTGACAGATTGCATAACAGTGATTCAGTAATCTCTTATAATCTTTATCTTATCTTGAAATGTCATGACTCAAAAGGCACTTCAGTGCTTCTAAAGACAACTAGAGCTGGATAGCCCATGCTGTCATCACAGGTGCTTTTATGAGTCAAACCCAAACCCCGAGGTTTTTTAAGCTTGTGGGCAGTTACTTACATACTGCTGTTTTTTATTTACCACTAGTTCCTATGAATTCTTCAATCCTCTTAGACTGAAAGTCAGCAAGTGCTTTGAGAGACACATTGAACATAAAGAAAATCACAAGTAAAATTCAAAAGGCAGTAATATACAATGACCTATGTTTATACTACATACTGAAAGGGAAGAGACTCCACAAAGAAATCATCACAAAATGTATTTCTTTGCCTTTCATCTCATCTCCTATGCTTTTCAGTATCCAGTGGCATTCAGATAATACTCGTTCTTTTACTTGTGTCCCCTGTGTGAAGATGACATGGATCAGAGGAGCCCCTGAACTAAGATAAGCAGGTAGTTTCAGAAGACTGTAAAATCTTATTTTTAAGGCACTGAGACTCTTTTAACTGCAGTCTATTCCACTCCACCCTTCTTGAAAAAATTTTTAGTATTTTAAAATCTATGATTTACTTCATGCCTTATCAGACTGACATAGAATACAATGTGATTAAATCAATGTATAACAAAAGCATATAATAGCTTTCATCATATATTCATATCAAAAGATCTTAAAACAGAGACAGGAAAAAGTGATATATTATTTTGAAGGCTCTATAAAAATTTTAACACATTCTTAATAAAATGTTTTTTTTCAATTAGTGTACAATTTTCAGAAAAAATTTTGAAGACACTGTATGAGGTACCATACAGATTCTCATCTTATTAACATACTCTATATATGTTACATTTGTACATAAACAGAGTGAACACTGCAGGTTGTTGTGAACGAAAATACATTCTAGAGTCAGATTTCTCTAATCTCTACCCAAAGCCTTTTCCTGTTCCAGAATCCCATTCAGAATTTAACTTTCTGTTTGGTCATCCTCTCTCCTAAAGCTCTCCTCAGTGTGAAAATTTGTCAGATTTTCTCTGAATGTGACAACTCTGATGGTTTTGTTCAGTATAGGTTAGATATTTTATGTATTGTGTATGAGAATTTGGATCATATTTTTTCTCATATTATGTACATTGTTATGCTTTAGAGGAAAAACTACTTACATAATATCTCGCGATCATCACAGCATGGCAGGAACATAAATTATATTAACTTTATATTAAAATAGTTTTGTCACTGGGGTTCTGGGCAGCACAGTTAAATTTCTTTTTCTCTTGATTCTGATCATACTTCATCTCTTTATTAACCTCAATTATTACCAACTTATTTAATTCAGATTGTCCTAGGGATTGTTTTGCTAGTCGTTTATCTTTTCCTAAGTAGAGATTTCTTCTGGTTTTGCAATTTCAATTGCGAAAGCATTCTCTTGTTCATGAATTGATATCTCTAAGTCTTTTCTGCACATTACACTCCCCATAACAGTGTATGACAGCGTGCTAAACATCTGTAATTGGAGCTAGAATTGTTCAGGCAGACGTGCTGATTCTATCAGTATTGTCCATCTACACACATCCTTCTCCTCATTGGATTGTATCATTCTAGTCCATCGCCATCAGTAAAACAAAACAAGAGATTCACCTTCCACACAACCATGTAAATCCTGCATTTGATATATTAGCAATGTTGACTTAACTAAATTTCTTTTATTAAATATACTTAGTAGCTAAAAATCTTTCACCACCTCCCCATTTCTATGTTCCAAGACACCAGCTTCTATCTCTATTTCCTATCCTTCCATGGAATTCTCTTTGAAACACAGCCCCCTCCCCCCATATTACACCCAGAAGTTGCGCTTTATCTCATTCAGAATAAAACTGTGTCCAAAGGCCTAAGATTTTCTGAACCCTCCGAGTCCCAGTGTATTAGTCAGGGTTCTCCAAAGAAACAGAACCAGTAGAATGAATATGTATAGAGATTTATCAGCTTAGCTCACAGGATAGAGTCCGAGTAGTCCAACAACGGCTGCACCACACTGGAGAGGCTGAGAATCCATAGTCGCTCAGTCCATAAGGCTGGATATCTCAGTAGTCCCAATCCAGTGCTGAAGATCTGACAAATTCCAAAATATCAGCTAGTCTTCAGTCTACAGCAGCAAGACGAACTCACCAGCGAGAGAGAAGGCAAGCCGCAAAAAGCCTGGTGTTCTCCTCTGCCTTGGTCTTTAAACTGGCTGCCATCAGAAGGTAACGCCCACATTTAGGGTGTGTCTTCCGGCTTTAGATGATCCAATCAAGAAGATCTCTTTCATTTCAGTTAATCTCAGATCAAATCAAGTTGACACCCAGGATTAGCCATCACACCCAGTCTAGGTTCCAAGATCATCATCTACTTGAACACTGCCCTGCTTCCTGTTACTAAAGTATGCAAGGTCTATCTTTGTCTCAAGACAGTACCATTGTTCACTGTCTTTATAACATTGTGCTTTACTGTATCTTTATTCCTTGTTCCAATTTTGGCTACCTAAAGTTAAAATTAAGGAAAATAAACACCCCCTGTACCTTTCCCATATTCTTTAGCATGGTTTAGTAATTCTCTAATATGTCTCCTGTTAAGATCCTATATAGGGGCCTTGTTTTAAATTTTCCCTCTTTAGCTTCCTACTAATAGAGTACATAACCCTGTGATTGTACTCAGAACTAAATTATACTGTATGTACACCAAATAGTGTTTGGTATGAAGTAAGGCCATAATATTTTAATTAATGAAAGACAAAAATTTATGTACCATAGAATCTTGCAAGCTTTTACAGTGCCAAAAAACTAAAGAGTCATCAGATTTAAGGCACTTTAGATTTAACTATTATGATTGTCAAATATATATATAACTCATTGTATTTCTTTCTTATTTTTTGTAATTTTTATTTTGTGTTTACATTGTGCATATGTGTATGATGATGTGGTGTGTGTGTGTGCGTGTGTGTGTGTGTGTGTGTGTGTGTGTGTGTGTGTGGTGTGCAAGTAAGTACCTGTTATGGCACATGTGTAAAGGTCAAAGGATAACTTTGGGAATAAATTCTTTTTTTCTACCTTATTGAGGCAGGATCTCTTTTAACATTGTGCTGTGCACCTCAGGCTAGCTGGTCATAAACTTCAAGCTGGTTCTCCTGTCTCTGCCTCCAATCTCAATGTAGAGGTACCAGGATTACAGATGTGTGCCTCCCACATCCAACTGTTTACTTGGGTCCAGGAATAGAACTCAGGTCTGTGTGATGGATGCTTTTCAGCATTGAACCATCTCAGCAGCCCCCTATTTTATTTCTATTAGAGCCATGATGAGAAATCCTTCTAGTCCCTAAGTGGGATTATTTTTTCATTTGAACAAACAATAAAAGAACAAAAGATATATAAGAATCCTAAAATAATAGGACACAGGCATGAAAGTATCAGTTTGTGTGAATTATTCTTTAGTTTTAAAAAATGTACACTAGTAAACCAAGATGACCTTCAAAATAACAAGAAAATAACTCAGTCCTGAACTTCATCTGAAGGTTAGCATGGTTGGCCTCTAAAAAGTCATCTTTATTATGAGAAGAGCAACTGGAAATATCTCAGCAAAGAAGTCTCCAGGGATTCTTCCACCAGAGAGAGCTCAAACATGCTCTTTGGGCTGAGGATTGGACATGACTAGTTCAAAGTCAGTGAACTGTGGGTGGCGTGCCAAGAATAGAGACTTTTTGTGAGAAGGTTATAAGAGTTATTTTAAAGAGAGATGTACTTGTCATTGATTTCTTATACTCCAATATAACAGAAATGAAAGAGTATACTTTCTCCCTAGAAGATTAAAAACCAGAGTTTTCCAGCTGGTCCTTTTACCATTACTGTAATCCTTTGTGGGAAACTGTAATTGTTATTGTATTTATCTTGCTAAAGGAGACTCAGTGGGAAAAGTTTAATTATAAGAATCAATGAAACTGTTATATTTTTGTTAAGAAAGAGTAAAGTCTTCCATATAGGAATCCCATCCTACACTCAACAGCCTCTTATTCTCCAAAACCTGGCCAGGTGCGGCCTTCTGATGTACAAGGAAGCCTCACTGGTGAGAGTTAAGGGATGAATTAGCCCTCTATCTACCCCTTATTCTGCTATGTTCCATGAGCCTTCGTTGTAGAGATTCAACTGCAGATGTGTCACCTAGTATTGGACATCTCCCAGACATATGTTCTCTCTTCCTGGCCAGATGTGCAACTCTGGAGTAGCCTCCATCTGTTGCAAAAAGAAGCTTCTTTGATGAGTGCTGTACAGAATGCTTGTCACTCTGGGATTGGTGCTACAACCCGCAAATGAGGGGAACATACATTGCTTGCTTTTTCTGCATTTGTGTTACTTCACTTAGTTTAATACTCTCTAGTTCCATCCATTTATCTGAAAATTTCATAATTTCATCTTAATGCTGAGTAGAACTCCATTGTGTAAATGTAGCACATTTTCATTAACCATCAGTTGAGGGATATTTAGGCTTCCATTTCTTACCTATTATGATGAATCCTTTGGGTATATGCCAAGGAGTGGTATAACTGGATCATGATGCATTTACATTGAAGGACATTTGGGTACAAACACCTGAATGAATAGGACTCAGCATGTATGGTAGAGTGCACAGGGTTTGGTGGGGGGTTAGGGGGAGGCATGGATGGGGGAGGGGGTCTGGATTTGAGTGGGAAATGTAAGAAATTTAAAAATCTCAATAAGAAGCAAGGTCTTAAGAGGAAAAGATACAATGTAGAAGCCCCTTTTGCTTAATTTTAAGCACACATAAACAGGTGCCCTTTTATACATTCAGGCAAAGCATTCACACATATAAAATTTTAAATTAATAAAAAGCTTCATCATCAAAGTTAATAAGTGAAACATGCATATGTCTTAAATATTACGCCAGAAAAACAAAATAACCTGAAATAAGTGAAAGGAAATAACTGATAGTAAAAAAAAATGTAGTGAATTAGACATGGAGTTACGAACTCAATTTGTCAAAAGTGATGTTTTAGTCTTCACTTAATATCATTAGGCTTTAGTTTTCCACTCTCATCTTTATATTGCCATTTGCAGCAATTAAGTCTCTCACTTATATAGGACATAGCTCATATTCAATGCTTTCCAAGTTAATATTTAATGTTATATTCTCACCAAAGAAACAATGTTTGCTTTTTTCTATTTTTTTTTTTTTTTCATTTGCTTCGGTGGAAACTTTCTATTGCCTTTGTCTCAGGCCAAAGGATATTTCCTGACTTTGTATTCAATCCATTAACATTTTTTGACCATTTCTATATATTATATGAGGAATCCTGCCAAGACCTAGCCTACAGCCATCATTACTTCTTATCAGATTAATATTTACATTTTAAAAAATTCCACCAGTTTGTACATTTGCCCTGCTAAGGACTATATTATCTGTTTGAAAATGAAAATTAAGTCATTTTAATTTACGTATCCATAGGCATTCTACAAAAAACCAAATGTCAAAGGTTTGTCACTGACACAAAAATCTAGAGAGATCTTGGCTGAGGAGTTTCCATGGTTCGATTGGTCTGCGGCCATATCTATGGGGCATTTTCTTACTTGCTAATTGATGTAGGAGGGATCAGCCTACTGTGCACAGCACTATCCCTGGGCTTAAGCCTGGGCTATATGGGAAACTTAGCTGAGCAAACCAGAACTAAGTTAGTAAACAGCATTCCTCTGTGGTCTCTGCTCCCTATTTTGCCTCCAGTTTCCTGTTTGAATTCCTGCCATGGCTTCCCTCATGATGAACCTGTAACAAAAATAAAACTTTTCTTCCCCCAGTTGGTTTGTTCAGTGTTTCATCACACAAATAGAAAGCAAACAAGAATACCAAATTGCCCACCACAATCTATGGGGTCTTTCTGATTCTCTAAGTTCTTGTTTATTCATACTAGCCATGGCTGATGGATCAATAGATTTCATGGTTTTCCCAGCTTGAACTTGAACTTGCCATAGAATCCTTATGCTGTTGGGATGGCTGTTTTTCAACTTGAATGAATCTGGAATCAACTATAATGCAACCCAACCAACTTGGAGTTGTGAGGGACTATCTCGATTAGATTATTTGAAGCCTGAAGACTCTGGATATTGTGGTCCCTTCTAATGGCATCCAAGATTAAAAACAAAAACAATAACAAAAAAAATGGATAAAGAAAGCGTTAGTTTTTTAGCCTACCTGCCTTTACTCTTGTTGGAAAATGCATCAATCCTTTTGCAGCATTCCTACATTGATATGAGAGACATCTTCTTCCAGCTAAACATAGACAAAAGACCAGCAGCTCTCCCAGAATCCTCCAGGCTTTCGGCATCAGGCTGGGACTAATGAGGCATACAGACTCCTGGCATGTGCAACCAATGAATTCTTCACCTCCCTTTGTGAAATAGTCCTTGCTGGACTACCTGTAAGAATTGGTAAACCACTCTAATAAGTCCCCCTTTCATATAGATATACAGCTCTACCAGTTCTGGTTCTTTAAAGAACTAACAAATAGGATTGTACTTTCCTTTTCTCAGATATGTAGGCCTTATTTCAACCTTTCCCTTATCTCTGGTCAAATATGTCTCCTTTTCTTAATCCTTCTTAATTTCCTAGCTAAATAATATCCCCCAAATTTGCTGTTCATTTGTACTTTTCCACTGTTAGTGACATCTTTATTATTGCCTAAAAGATATATTAATTGAATTTTCCTCCCTTCCCTTTACTTAGAACAAGTTCTTTGAGAATGATATTTTTTTTAATGTTCACTGTCAACATTCATTAATACATATGGACTGAATAAATGGATGGATAAACACAAAACCTCACAAATCATACATATACTAATAGACCCTGGATCACCAAAGAATTAAATAATTATACTATTTTTCAAGGAAATGAACAACTACCCTAACAAGCAAGTTTTCAGATATATCCAGTCAGGAATCTCATACTTCGTAAGTGTTCCTGGTAAGTACTATTCTGAATAGAATACTCAAGTGGTTCTAATTGTCTGAATATGACAATTATTGCCCTGTCAGGAACATTAGGCTCAGTTTGAGATAGTTTGACAAATGTGTGCTTAAGTGCAGAAATGTATGCTTTCTTGATATCCATCATTTAAATTTAGTCATAGCACAATAGATGTTCTATTGTCATTACCTATTTCCATGTGCATTGCATGACATGGGTACACTTTCCTACATGCAGGCAATATACATGTCCAAATACAGTGAAAATAATGAATAAAATATTTTTTAACATTTACCTATTTGATTAACACAGTTGATTTTTACAGAGTAAATTGTAGATTTCAAAAATCACAGCTCACAAGATATAGTCATCAAAAATTGCCCTTGCAGCTGGGCGTGGTGGCACACCGCCTGTAGTCCAAGGACTGGGGGGGGCAGTGGCAAGTGGATCTCTATGAGTTCAAGACCAGCCTGGTATACATAGTGAGTTCCAGAGTTCCACGCCAGCTGGGCTACAGGGAGACCTTGTTTCAAAAAGACCAAAAAAAAAGTGCCCTTGCCTGTTCTATTGTCTTACACTATGACAAGTAAGTTGAAGCCAACCATGTGTTTTTCCCACTGCATTATTGCTACCATTGTATAGTCTCTCCAAAGAAGACACAATTCCATTATAGCACTCACTGTATGAATAGCGTCCCAATGATGCAGTCTCAAATTTATTACAAGTGAAAATAAGAGCTCTTGTTTTTACTAGTGTGATATATAGTATGGGCAGAGCTTGAAAATTAAACCTTGTCTCTAGATCTGAATTCTTAACTGGTTTACCTTTATTATACCTCTAGAGCTTTATAGATGAAATATAGAACAAAATGTACCTTTAAAATATGTTATATATAACATCATTCCTAAGAAAGAGGAAAAGGTAGGACAAGAGGTTAAATCTACACTCTTGACTTAGATGAAGTCAGTGAGAGCTAATTTATACAGGATGTATCACAAACAGAACTTGAAAGGTAAATCAGAATGCATGAAATGCACCCATTATCTGGTAAGAAATAAGCAAGAGATTCAGTATTAAGATACTGTAAATTCACGAATGAATTATAGAAAGGTCACTAGAGACCCAGAAAACTGTGGAGGTACAGAAGGGATCAAAGGGGAGAGAGAATTTTGAGGAGGGAACAAAGACAAAATATTAAATTGCCTTACATTCACATTCAATATTTATTACACTTATGTAAGATGTTTTAGGAGAGCCCTTGAGTGGCAGTCTATGTAAATCTATAGAGAGAGAGCTTAAGATCATAAGGTATTATTGCACAATTTAATGCTTACTAGGATTCTAAAAGGAATATTATTACATTTATAATGAGTTGATTTTATATTTAGGTACAAAACGAGCATTTGTGTTTTTGTACAGTTGAAAGAGTGAAAGCTTTTTATCCTTTTTCTCTTTTCTTTGTTTACAAGAGCATGCATAAGCTCGAACTTTATGACTAGCAAAGAGCTGGAAGTTCGGACAAAGACACTGAGGACAATGCCAGAAGTGATTCTTGTTTGTGAAAAAGGGATACAACTACAAGCAAGTGAAGGACTGATTATGAGAAAGCAAATGTTGCTTTATTTTGTGATGCTGTGCCTTGTATTTGAATGGGAGTAGATTAACAATTTCATATTTATAAATATTCAGAGTGAATGTCCAAGTGTGGATGTCAACAAGCTTGACACAGAGATACTAAGCACTGAGACAGGGAAAAAGTTTTCAACCTTGAAAGATGTACTTATAAGAAAAGCACTTGTCAAAATAGTATAAGTGCATTTCATAATTTGAGACTTCAAACATCCAATGATCAGATAATGGTTTAAGATGCTGAAATTGAAATAACTAGGACAAATCAAGTACAGACTCATGCTTCCTATACTGAACAAATTTGGTCAGAACTTGGAGGTGGTTGGACGGAACACTGTGTATTTTAAAAAATCTTATGTGACTTGGAAGCATAGCCCAATGGGAACAATCACTTTTAAGCAAATTTAACCCTACTGTAGAGACCTATATTCCACATACTGCCCTACAATTCTATGCTATGAAAACATATGAAGCATTACCAAGACATAGAGAAGGAGTTCTTTTCTGCTTAGTTTTGGAAATTATGGTGTAAGTTTCCAGGGACCAACAAACATGGTGAAAATCATGTGTAAAATAAAGCTAGTCAGGAATAGAAGGGTTGGAGTCCCACCACTCTAAGAGAAGGGGTTTTCAGCTTCAGGTAACTCTTGTCCTGCAAGAATGGATTAGACCTATATATGTACATGTTGAATAATTAATGATGTGCCAATTTCAATAAAAGCAAATATATTAAATCCATGTATTTCTTTCAGCTAAGATTTCTCTTGAAGCTCTCACCCATTATTAAACATGGAGCTTGGAAGAATTCTAGATGACAGCTTCTTTTAATTTTCAACTCCAGTACTCGTATAATTATAATTCACTATATAAGGAAGCAAATGTATGAATTGTGTGGTTAAACTTTTAATACTTAATGTGCAATGGGTCACCAATAGCTCAGTTACTTGTCATTGATAGATTGCTTCATTACTTTTCTGTGAATGTCACTCTCTGGCCAGGAGTTGGATGACTGTATAACACAGTTTGGTATATGATAGTCATTCCAAGTTTGGGAATCATGAAACTATCACATTTACATTTGTAATTTATATCTGCCAGTAAACTCCAACTCCTTTATTCCTCCATATTTTAAGGACAATACCAACAATATATTAGTCATTTACTGTGATCAGAGATATGCACAAGTTGGTTCCTTCAAATAATGACTCTCGGAGCTATTTTTCGTACTAGTACCTGCCAAAGGATGCACTCTGTTTGACAGACATGTGATCTGAGGCAGCAACCTTCAGATTCTGTGCTAAAAATCTCCAGTTTTTATTTTCAAATTGTATTTCCTTCCTACATTTTTCATTAATTTTCCTGAATTTGACCTGCAATGTCACACAAGATTGCTCCCTTGCCTTCCGGCCAGTGGAAAACTTCAGAAAATGAAGAGAACATGAAGTATGGCAGCCATATCTTCCTACCATGCTTCTGATAATTTCTTCTCCTTCAGTGAATGGAAATCTCCTCTGATATGCTTCTTTGAGCATTACCACTACTGAAAGTGGGGTTCATGGACCAATACTGGGGACAAATTTTTATTTTTTTTTTTAGTTTCATAATTACTATTTTATTTTATTCACTATTTTAAATTTGATTTTATAAATGTATTTATAAAAATCCAAATAAATTTTATAACTTTTTTTTTCTAAGAGAAATGCCTAGAAATGGCATTAGTGGGTCAGGACAGAAGTACATTTTGGATTTTGGCAAATTTGCTAAATCCCTACAGAATATTATTATCAGTGTCTATTAGTAAATCAAATCCTTTAAATATGGCTCAGTATTGGTCATTGCTATTAATGTTTAAATGTCACATGAAGAGTTAAAAACCATTATTTCCTTTTCCTGCATTGCTACCTTAGTATTGTCCAACAATTTTCATCCTTAGTATTGACTTTTCATCCTCTGAACTGCTTTTTTCAAGTTTCTTTCAAAACTAGAGTCTATGAGCTGGTTTCAGTTCTTCTAAGATTTGAAGGAAACCTAACAGTACATGAAATTGGGCAGGGGGCTTTCAGATGAGGAGGGCCCTAAATGTGATCAAAATACATTGTATGAAATTCACAAATATTCAACTAAAGCAAAGATTTGAAGGAAGCGTGCATTATTAGCATCTGCCCATTGACGTGAATGTTTTATATGATTTTTGTGGAGTGATTGATCATAATAAAAATTATCATAAATAAAAAAGAAACATCTGGAATGCTCTAGAATTTTAAAATAATTTTTCAATTTTTTGAAAAGAAAAACTGTTTTTGAAATTTCACTTTTCAAAGAATTTGTTTTAGTATATTTTTAAATTATTTCCAGAGAACGAGAAAGTAAATAAATGTAATACCACCAAAACTTTTTTTCTTCATAGGTAAATTTCCAGATTTATCAAATAAAAATAGGGAGTCCAGTGTGGTAGCTTGAATGAGAATATCCCCATTGACTCCAAGTATTTAAACACTTTATCCCCAGTAGATGGCTCTTGTTTGAGAGGCTTGAGGAGCTGATGCCTTGCTGGAAGGAACACATCACTGAGGCAAGCTTCAAGAGTTATTGAGTCTTTACAGATTTCCTCTTTCTCTTTGCTTTCTGTGTCTGTTTCACTTTGTCCTCCTGTAATCTTTGCCAACATGTCTTCCCTTTTACTAGGGACTCTTGATCCTCTAAGCTCAAATAAGCTTTTCCTTCTACAAGTAGCCTTGGTTATGGTGTTTCATCACAGCAAAATAAAAGTAACCAATACAGCCAGTTATTTTTGCATTTCAGAAAAATAACTAATTTTGTTAACATAATCCTTCCCAATTATGGCAGCCCTGCTACAGATTGTCTGAGGAATGTGGTTCTACAGGGTCTTCTTCTTCAAAGATGTTCATTTTATTTAAAGTTGTGTCTTATAGAAAGTTGAGGTGGTAAGAACTCTAATGTTAGGAAAAACAGCCTACACACACATGGTTATCCTTCATTACACCCATACCTGTTTCCTAAGTTCCTCTGTAAAAGTCTCCTTGACTGTGCTAACTTGAGTGTGCTACCTGCTCTTCCCCAGGAGGAGGATTGATACAGGTTCAATGTTAAGTTTTCTAGTTATCTCTAAATTCTAACACTGAGTGAACTTCCTTTTGTCTCACTACATTTACCCTCTTCAAAACTGCCATACCCTGTATACCAACATATTAGAGAACAAATGAAATAATTACGATGCCCAATTTGTGAACACAGAGCCATTAAGCTGGCAATCTGCATTGTCTAGATATATTCATCTGGTTTCCTCCTTCCTCAAGTCCCTTCTGCCTCAGGCTGATTATTTTCAACATGGAGTTTACTTGCTCTCTGTCTCATATCACAACCTCTGCTTAATTTGCCCTCATTCACATCCTGCTATTTTGCAACTGAAATAATAAGTCAACTTGCTGTGAACTAACAGCTACTAAATCTGACACTGAACAACTTGTTTCCCTGGCTTAGCATTGTGCCCTGTACAGAAATGGATCCAAAATATCCCTAGACAGCAATAGTTGTTCTCACTGTCCAAAAGCAATTCCAGAACACTCAGTTTGAAAATTCTTTAGGGACATTTTTATTACACAACTACTCCTGTTATAGGGCAACTCTGAGAGCCTCAGCTTAAACTTCAATCTTGTTTCTTGTGACTTAACAACAACAAAGTTTACTTTTGCCCTCCATACTAAGAATGTGTGTGTAGACTCTTACTAATGACAGTTTTTATACTACCAATATTTAATACGTAGCTAAGAAAGCAGCATCATTTTATATTTCAAATGATAATATGCTGCAACTCCATGACTCTCATACCATGGACAGACTTTTACATGTACACACCACATAAACGTGTGTATGTGTGTGTGTGTTTGTAGTCTGTTACAAAATCCATGCTAATATCTCCTAAGAAAAAAATATATTCATACAAACAATACCAACTCAGAACACAACTTCAAAATTGTAAAGGGCCTCTATAGTATTCCCTAGATAAATGTCCTTTTTCATGTCTGTTCCCATGAAAAAATACCCTAAGAAGAAGCAAAATAAGGGTGTAAATTTATTTGCTCTCACAATTCCAGGTAAAAGTATAGCATTGTGGGGAAATCAAGGCATTAGTAGCTTAAAAGAGCTAGTCATGTCACATCTAGTCAAGAATACGGAGTAATGAATGCATGCACGCCCTTGCTTGATGCATGTGCTCACTTTGATTTATCTTCTCTTATTTAATACAGGATTTCATGCACACTACTTGATCCTCCCACATCAGTTAAGACAACACCCACCCTCAGGCATGCCCAAAGGAAAACCCGATGTAGGCAATCCTTCTTTGAGATTCTCTTCCCGAGTGTTTCTAGGTTGTGTCAAGTTGACAATGATAATTATCACAATAATTCAATAACGATTTCATATTTGTGAAGAAAATCATGTTCCAAAGATGAGGAATAACACATAGATATAGAGTGAAGTCCAAGGTTAGCAATAAATAGTATGCTCTCTTTTTAATATTTTGTTGAGATTTGTACATTTAATATTAGATCTTTATCAAATTTAGACCTCCCCTTCCTCCACACAGGCTCCTTACCCCGTAGGAACCCCACTGGATGTAATTCATTTTGTCATATACATTAAGTCTTATCCAGTAAAGTATTTGTACCCAGATGTCCCTCAATGCAAGCTCATCCACTGGAGTCTAGTCAGCCTTTCTAGAGTCACCGCCTTAAGGAAGATCTACTCTCCCTCACCCAGCAGTAATTAGTTGCCAATAGTTCTCAGCTATTGGGGCCTACTGCCCATTTCCCTTACACTATGATGGGTTTTTGTCTGATTGAGTCAGCATAGGTCTTGTGCATAACATTTGATATTGAGCAAATCCGTGTATTTTATAATTCATAGATAGAAAGTATACTATTAGAAAAGACTAACTTGTCATTTTTCAAAGCATGCAATATTACACTTATTTTTGATATTCCATTGGATATTCCAAGAAGAATCTGTAATGTTAAATATAGTGCTTATTACTTTTGAAGAGTAGGGTAGCCAAAACATTCCTTACTGTTGTCATTCATACATATGCATACATGTTAGAATCTGTGTTAATCTCCTAATAAGCTTAATTAACTACAAGTTGTATCAGACAAACTACATGGGAAAACATAGCTAAATGTATGTTTTAGAGTAAGAGAGAGTGGCTTAGTTGATTATAATTTTGATTTTTAGCTTATATAACCAAAATATACTGTGTGGGTTTGCTATGTGATGCCACATTATAATTATGCCTGAATAAAAACAGTCTAACTCTGAGCATCCATTTTAACCAAGGGCAGAACTAAACTCCTGAGAACTTGTTTTTTTATTTTTAATAGCTTGATTAGAAGAAGCATTTCATTACAACTCTATAAGACATAAAATTCAATGAGGTTTTAACGTTTAAAAAAGATCTCCACTTTGTTGTTAAAATACACAGTTTCATACAGAAAAATTCATTTTAAGGCAATTGACATTGAGACGTTTTCACATGCATTTCTAATCTCTATATATATGACTCTTACTGGTCACAGTCGTTTACTTTCTGAGTTCTTTGGCATCTGAGTATGAATATAAACTTGTCAGATAGACAGCCTTCCTCTCCCACTAGAGCCTCCATACTCTGTCATCCCTTCCACTGTCCACTGTATTGTCAGGACCCCCATCTATTCCCCCCTATCTGACTTTCTGGTAAATCTAGTCAACGAGAGGTCCCTGTTCCGGGAGGATCATCTTTTCCTGATCTACGGCAATCCATTGTCAGTATTCCTTTGGATAGAATTGGGGTCTGCTGTTCATTTTTCCAGTAGTGTGTTGAGTTACTATCTGGAAGAGCTTTTATCCATCCTGGCCAACAGCTCGACTGAAGGTATCACCTGTCTGGCTGTGCTGTTTGTCAAGTAACTTTTAGCTATATATATATATGTATGCTCTTATGAAATTATATTGGCCCTTTCAATCTTTGGTTATACTTCCCTTTTGGGTGTTTAAGGACATACAATTGAACCAGATAAACTGGAGAACCTGTTTTTTAGCATTCTCTTGGAACTGAACTTTTGAACAGGGGTTCACACTTTCTTTATTCAAACAGTACACTCAGCATGAAATGGGAAAGTAAAAGAGGAACTGACTTATCAGAGGATTATTTCCCTTCTAACCACAATTGGCCTAGAATAGTGCACAGACACAACCACACACAAATATTATCAACTTAATCTTGTGGATTGTTTACAACACAAATGGACTAATCTTCATTGTTTCAAACAAATATATGTTGTTTATACTAGTTATTTGATTGATATGCAAAACACACACACACACTATTCTAGGGCAGGGGCTAAGATAGACATGCTCTCATTAATGATATTCCTGATGCTCCTAACCCTTTTCAATAATTTTGCTTGCAAGGATAGCAACAATATTAAATATATATTGTGTGGTTTTACTCTTTCAAAGTTAGCTTAAACTGTCAACTTGACACATCCTAGAGTCTCCTGAGAA
Source organism: Nannospalax galili (assembly GCF_000622305.1). Lineage (NCBI taxonomy): Eukaryota > Metazoa > Chordata > Mammalia > Rodentia > Spalacidae > Nannospalax > Nannospalax galili. Next base: position 7,117,021 of record NW_008341810.1, on the reverse strand, counting down.
GAGAGTCTTAAATGAGGGTCTTCTGGTAACATATTGACTGATGGACAAGTCTCTGAGAGATTGTTTTCATTAGTAATTGATGCAGGAAGGTCTAACACATTATTCATGGCACCAGTCCCTGGGAAGATTGCCCTGGATTGTATAAGACTATCTAAGCATGGGCCTCTTAATGAGCCAACAAACAACATTATTCCATAATTTCTGCTTCAAGCTACTGTCTGAATTCCTGCCTTGAGTTCCATCCTGAGTCATCACCCATACCAGAGCGCGTCTTTTCAGTGACACAACTGCCTTTCTGACTTCCATGCTTCTATAAATAACTCCTCATCAATTTTCAGTAACTTCAATAAGCTGGTTGATTAACCAATGTAGTGTTGGGGAAAATTTTTCCCTGTTTTGTCATGGGTGCCCTATATTGGGTAAAGAAGCGTTTGTTCATGTCACTCCAGAAAAAATCACATAAGATGGAACCATAATTGAAAGCTTCAAATTGGGTTGTGAATTTTTCCCAGAGGTTCATATATTTAAAGGTTGGGCCCAGGGAGCTGAATTAGAAAATGGTGGAACCTAAAGTAACTTAGACCTAGTCAGAGGCCATTAGATCACAAGAAATACCATATATGCTTTCCTTTCTCCTTTTCCTACCAATAAGGAAACTTGTATTTTCTCCACCAAGTTCTCCTTCCATGATGTGCCTCCACATATCCAGGCTAACAATCAACATGTCAGGGAACAGAAATTCTAAAACCATAAACCAGAATAGGTCTTTTCTCTTTATAAATTGATATTTGTTAGAAAAATGCAATGCTAATTATTAGAAATGTTACTACCACCTGATATCTACAGTCATCATTCATTCATTCATTTATACAAGTTTTATTGCATTATTATCATGTTCCAATACCACCATTCAGCTCATCAGTTTGACTCTGTTTATTTTCTATACTGCTTTCAAAGAACAGCTTGTATTGATTCTTTGAAAATATCATAGAGGGTATTTTGATCATATTCAAACACTCTCAAATCTTTCTGTAAAGCCCTATGGAGCCTCATCGTTGTTCTCATGATGTGTTTGGGTTTGAGTCTATCACTGGTATTCTGGTCAGACTACCAGGTGTCATACTAGTAAGGAAAACTGACTTCCCCTCTTTTAGTAGCTGTCAATTGCCAGTAGATATCAAGTAGGCGTGAGGATTTTTGCCAACCTCCTGCATCCATACCTGAATTTCATCTGGCATGAGTTTGCACAGGCATTGTGAATGCGGTCATGAGCACTGTGCGTTCATATGTACAACTACCCTGTGGTATTCACACAACACAATTTCCTTGTATTCCTCTACCACCTCTGGCTCTTGCAAGCTTCTCAAACCTAGATTCTCTCTCTGCTGTCCTGGATCCGAGGCCTGGTTAGGGTTGTACCCCCAGCGTACCTTCCAGACTGCTGAGTCACCCAGTCCTAGTGTTCTCTTTCTTTTATCCCTCTCCTCAGGATCTAGTTCAGGTCACACTGTCATGACATCTGGCCTAGCTTGGTCAGTTTTACAGAATATCACCTGACCTTGTGAAAATCCCCATACTCTCAGGAGTAGTTGAAATTGTGGAGCAAGAATGTTATTTTAGACTAACCTTATGGAAAGGACATGAAGTCATGGGGATAGTAGCATGGGGGTATAGATATAATCTTTCCAACTCCTCTTCAGCAATGATACCTGAGTCTTGGAATGAGAGGGTGTATATGTTTGTCCCACTTATGACTGAGCACTCTTATGTCTTAATTTCTGCTCTTGGAACAGTTGTGAGTCTCTATGTTAAGTGCCATCTACTACAAGAAGAGCTGTGAAAGTTGACAGATGCATTAATCTATGACTAAAACAGTAAGCCATTAGGAGTTGGTTTAATGCTATGTCCATTTAGCTAAATGACAGAAGTAGAGTCTCACTTATGGCAGTGGCCTGTCTAGTCACAGGTTCCCAGGCCTGGTATCAGTGCTAGATATGGACTCTCTTTTGTGAAGCAGCCTATGATGTTGAGAGCACACTCTGTTCTGTAACTGCAATAATCAACACGGAATTCCCCAGATAAACTTCACTCCATCACTCTGCATTTAATTTTATTCCATATTTCTCCTTAAATTATCTTGTTTAAAATATATCTTAATTTGCCTTAACACCTATTTTTCTAAGAATGTGTATTTTAACTTGTCACTGTTACAGAGTCTATATAAAATATGGCATTTAATCCTTGTAAAAGCCATTTAAGGAACAGAAAGCAGCCCTGTTTTGCAGAGAACATAGAACAAATAAACAAACACACAAAACAAAAAACAGGCCCAGAGCTTTCAACTTAGAGCATCAAAGTCCTATGTAACAGAACAGTTTCAATTCAAGCAAATACTGAATCTACTAGTCATGTTTTCCTCCTTCTTTGTACAGTATTGGTTTTGGTATTGCTAACTCATTATCTAGGAATTCCGTACCCACATACACACAGAAAAAGAGAAGAGTTAGAAGAGAGGAGAGAGAGAAAAAGAGAGACAGAAAGTGAGAGACAGAGACAGAGAGACATAGAGAGACAGAGAGAGAGGCTTTAACTTTTTTCCCAGTTTAATTTAAACAAGTTTTCTTCCTGACTCTAATGCCTAGACCTTGTTTACTTAGAGCATCTACTTTACAAAAATTGATATTACAAATTCTTTGACAGTTCATTTGAGATAAAAATCTTTACCCAGCCTCTTGTCAGCTTTATAGCCCAATAAACTTTTTCCTGGAGGACCTAGGAGATATACTCTTGAATGTGGAAGCAAGAAAATACATGATCCATTGTGTAACTCTTATCTTCAGTTCTTTAAGGATCTAAACTTATACAAGTAGCACTTAGTAAACACATGGCCTGCTCACACTGCCCAGCTATCCCAGCAATATTTTCTTCAATATTTTTCTATTAACTAATGTGAGTAATTAAAGGATCTCAGACTTTTGTTTCACTGGAGTTTATTCCAATCTCTATTGAGTTAGTCTTGAATAAATTCTTTCTTGATATTTAGCTCTATACACTGTAATTTTAACTCTATACAGTGTAATAAACTCCAGTGTAACCTGGAGTTCCTTAATAAAAATTACCTAAACATTATATAATATTGCAAGTAAAGAATAAATCCTTGTGTTCTTTCACAATGTTTCCCTAGAAATATACCTGTACTAGTTATACTGAATAATCAAAATAATTTATAATACCTCTGTGACTGCACAATAGGAAGATATCCATATTAGCTCAGCACACAGTGTTTCCTGGACTTGATAATCTGATCTTCTTTAGGAAAGTAGAATATGGGCTCCCTTTCTTGCTATAAGTTCTATAACATAGGGCAGACTGAATAACTTGAGGGATTTATATTTGTTTTATGTTCCAACTGCTATGTTTCCCCTTTCATATTCATCCATGGTACTTGTTCCAAATCTGCAGCTGGCATTCTCCCTCCAGTGCATACTTGATAGAAATGCATCTGTCCTCATGTGGAGACCGTAGAGTCAACAATGTCCTGAAGAACTGTTACATTGACTCCACTATACATTATGTAAATTATGAATGTATGTCTTACTTGCATCAGATTCCAGCACACAACCTAGGAGTAATCAGTCTAGTCACTGTTCAGTAAAGAAGATGATTTGAAAGGCACTAATTTGAGCTCATAGGTATAAAGACACAAAGGTAATCTTCATGAGCACAACCATCCTTCTAATATAACTAAAGTAATTTAGTTGTGTATTTCTATTATACTGTACTCTCCGCAGCCAGTTAAAGACTTAATAGGATTAGGTTGTTGAATACTCAGATTGCTCAGAAAACTTGATGAGATAGTCTACGTGAAGGTGCAAGAAAGCAAATAATTGTATAATTTTAAAAGATTAGTGGATAAAAATTATTTTCCAAAGGAGCTCTACATTATTCAAACAAAAATTTGCTTTTATAATGTCCCCAGCTTATGACATTACCACTAAGATACTACTTTAGTTAATCAAGTGAAGAAGCACCCTACAGAAAAAGAGGAAATTTCTGCCAGATATATATTCACCAGGGGATTAATATTTAGAATATAAGAACTGAAAAAGAGCATATCAAAAAATAAACAAGCTAATAAATAAACGAGCTACAGATCTGAACATACAATTCTCAGAATACAAATGGCTAATATATACATTTTAAAAATGTATATTAGCCATCTCAAAAGTTTAGATCACAACTATTTGGAGATTCTATTATGCCCCAGTAAGGATGTCTTTTATCAGGAAGTCAAATGACAACAAATGTGAGCAACGTTGTGGGGAGAGAGACGTGCTTATTGATTATTGGTGAGAGTACAAAGTGATGCAGCCAGCATGGAAATCGGTGCCAATATTTCTCCAAAAGCTAAAAATAGAATAACATATTTTCCAGATATACCACTTCTAGACATATACCCCAAAGACTTTAAATCCTACCACTGAAATACTTACATACCCATGCTATTTGCAGTCTTATTTGTAAAAAGCAGGAAATGATGAGTGGAGAGATGACTCAGTGGTTAAGAATGCTTGATGTTCTTCCAGAGGACCCAGGTTCATTTCCTAGCACCAACATGGTGACTAACAATGGTCTGTAACTCCAGTTCCAGGGGATCTGCTCCCTCTTCTGGCCTCTGCATGGCATTGCACACACATGGTGCATTTATATACATGCAGACAAAGCACTTGTATGTATAAAATATTTTTTATATTAGGCAATGAAATAAACCTACATTTCCACCAGGTGAAGAACAAATAATGAAAATATGGTTATCTACACACAGTTTAATTTAACTCAGCAGTAAAGAAAATAAAATTATAAAATTCATAGGTAGATGGATAGAATAGAATTATATTGAGTGAGTTAACTCAGACATATGTGGATCCTAGGTTTGAAAATCTAATTTTGTGTGCTCAACTTTAGAGTCTTGTAGAGGCCAGAAATCCAGAGAGTATCTGTTAGAAAATGACTTCTTAATGATGGGGCTGTAAAATGTAGGTAATACAGAAGGAGTGATGGTTGGAAAATATAAACATAGAAAGGATGGTTCGATAAGGGAGTCAGAGGTGTGTAGAGAAGGGTTATTATAAACAGTGGGAGTATTAAAATGTCACATGGAAACCTACTTTATTGTAACTAAACTACTCTGAAATGGAGAGACACTACATGGATGGAGAAAGCTCCTAGAATTCATAGGTTATTAAATAAAACCACAATGGCAGATATTGGGTTCCTCCTTATGAGATACAGGCCAGGAAGGTCATAGAATCCCTCAAAACAATACAGGCTCTTGCCATTCTTCTTTGGTGACCTGCAGAATTTGATGGTAAGACCCCATTACTTAAAACACTACACATTTTGTTGCATGATGTAGAAAATCAACCTGAAACTCAGCTAAAAGCACCTCCCCACCAGCCTTTCAGTGAAGTAAGGTGAGTAAAGAAATTTATGGTTGTACAAAATACTGAAAATAAGTGATGCTTTAATGTTCAGGGAACATTGCAGAAGAAGGGACTCAAAAAAATATGAGTTGCAAAGCAGAAGAACTGAAAATGCCACCTTCTGGGCAATACACAGCCTTTGTAATCGTGAACTTTCAACCACTATAGATGATAGAGCTGAGTCTGCAGAAGAGTGGGCCCATCAACCCCTAGGTATAGATGGATAAGGGGCCCAGGGGCTCCTACCCCTCACAACTGAACACTTTCCTACTGATAGATTCAGGGAAAGAAGGCATCATTGCCTTCATTTGTATATCCACTGGTGATCCTATCAGTCTTTAATGGATAATTCCAATCTAATACTCACAGACAGCCCTGGTTAAACTAAGGGGGTCACAAAACAGAACCAAGAGTAATGAACCAAGAAAATGAAAGGCAAAGAGGAGGAAGGTTTGATAGGGTGAGGGGAAAATAAGAGAAATTGGGGAAATGAGTAACAACAATATTTATTAACTATGTATAAAATTCTCAAAGAACTAAGTTAATAAAAATGTGCAAAACATATATAAATGGATCATTCTTGATCCTCCATTACTCCATAGCATCCCAAGAAATCACATGAAAATACTATTAAACTATCCATGAGATTGTTCCAGAGATATTGATGCTGGCCCAGGTCCTCATTTACATTAATAGGCTCATTCTGTATCTCTCAGTTATATGGAAGAAACTTTGACCTCCCAAGGAGCTGGCATTCACCCTTGCACTATTCTACAAAATGTGCATTATGACTTGAATCTCGTGCTGGTGTTCTCAATGGAGTATGATGTTTAAAGAGCTAATCGTACTTTTTAGTGAAGGAGACTCTACAGTTCTTAATGGGAAGGTGAAAACTATTATGGTTTATATAATTTTTCTTATGATAGTCAAATATTTCATATGGCCAACATTTTTAGGATCAGAACACTAAACTCCAAGAAGAAAAAGTTTTCTTTGCAGTAATTTATGAGCATATTTGAGGAAGAAAATGATGTTATTGATATATCTTATGTTAAAGGACTAAAAGACATGTCCTACTTCCATCAAAATCAGAAAGTGAAACTCTATTAAATATTAAAAACTATAACACTTTAGAAATAGTGTTGAATGAATCTTTATTAAACTAGCATCTACAGATAATAGACAAAATGCATTAAACTTAGTATGTGTTGTATGAGTTTATATGAAATTTTAAATGTCATTTATTATACCATGTAGAATCAGACATTATAATACATTTAAAGAACATATTCTGAAGCTTCATGCTATTGAAATATGCCAATGTTTGGAGAATGCAAATGCCTTCTCTTCACCTAGACATGGCTACGCTTTTCTTTAACAACAATTTAAGTAGGCTTTTAGGCATTCAAGGATTTTGAGACACGTGAAAAATGTTAACAGATCTCCAGGACTGACTTTATTTCACTGATAAATTCCTTGCAAATAGACTTAAAAACACAGCATTAGTCTCCATTCCATTTAGGGAGGGATTGAAGTAACACAGCCTTTCATATTGCATCTCATTTTTTGAAACTCATTTCCTTAAAGCAACAAAATGATACCAGTGACAGAGAAGAGTATAGGTCAAAACTTGGAAGAATGTTTTCCTTCCCTCCTCAGATATAAATTCTCTTTGCTATGACAGTTTGGAGGAAAGGTGTGGTGATAGAATGATAATGTCCCCCATAGGCCCCAAGTATTTGGACATTGTATCACCAGTTGGTGGCGTTGTTTGAGGAGGTCTTATAAGACGTGGCCATGGTGGAGGAAGCACATCACTGGGGGCAGTGGGCTTATAGAGTACTTAAGCCTTGCCAGATCTTTAGTCATGCTCTGCTTCCTGTGCCTGCTTGAAGATGTGAGCACTTAGCTTCTGTTCCTCCTCCAGCCATCTCTGCCACCATGCCTTCCCACTATGATGGACTCTTGCCCCTTTGGAACCATAAGCTAAATAAACTTCCTTTTATAAGTTCCCTTGGTCATAGTGTTTCTAACACAGCAACAGAAAAGTGACTAAATTAAAAAGGCTTTTCTTTGGATCAAAAGGAGAAATCAGTGCAATGTAGGAATCATGTTGTTTCTAATCAATTCAGTTTTGTTTAATAAAATCATGTTTCTTAATCCATTATATTATTATGCCAAAACATCTTTGCCTAAGCAATTTATTTACAGCATAAATTATTACTCTCTATACTTCAGGTCTGCAATTCCCAGATCAAGAAAGCCACAATTCTGAAATCTGGTGGACTCTCTTTATAAAGGGTACTTCTGTGTGTCATCTGACAATGCTATGGATAAGGCAGTCCTTGTTCAGCTCTTTTATATGAGCACTAATCATACACATAAAGGTGAGTTGGGTCTCGGTATATAAATTTAATGGGGACTAATATTAAGATTAGTATAGCATAATGATTTTAATAAAAGTAACTATGTATACCAGCAACTTTGTAAGAGTACATAGGTTAATGACTTTATTTTCTGTTAAAATGTTATTCCATAAATCTTAAACATAACCATGTAATACAGAGATGGTTCTTTCTTTCCTTTTTTTTGAGACAAGGATTCCCTATAGCCCAAACTGGCCTGGAACTCACTATGCAGACCAGACTTCTCTTGAGATTCACCTACCTCCACCTCCTAAATGCTGGGATTAAAGGCAAGGGCCACCATGTCCGTCTTAACATAGAGATTCTTATATAAAAATTCTTTTTCTTTATATCTTGGTTTTTAAATGTGGTTGTATATTTTGACTAAATAAGCAAGTTTCTGAAACTATAATGTTCATGCTTCATCAATGTAGATAAAAATCTTAAGGATGAAAACTAGATCTAATTAATTACAAGACTCTACATAGACTTATAGTGTGCAAATCAGGTTGATAATCATTTACCTGGATTATTTTTTGAAACCATCAGAGCTAAAAATTATTTCAAATAAATACAATTACTATATGACTAGGTTTCATTTTGTAAATAAAGCACTATTTTATGGTAAGTGCCTGGAAAAATTTCTAGTACTCTTAATTCTGCAGCTATACAATGAAGATGAAATTATATACCTGTAGATTATTTAAGATTATAGATAATATATGCCTTACAGGCAAACTGAATAAATAGCTGCTGAAATATAGATTTCCAAATTCCTATAACATTTTTTCTCATAATGTAAATATTTCTTCTCTTACAACTATTTTAGACAATTTGTATTCAATCTTATTTTTCCACAGGAAAATTGATAGTATAGGGTGAGAAGTTGAATAGGGTAAACTATTCAAAAGTTCCCTTTTTTGTATATAAAGATATGTGATGAGACAAAGTCAGAAGGAACATCTTGTTCCATAAATACTGCAATTGATGCCTGGAGAGACATGTATTGTAGTTTTCCCAGTAAGACTACATTCCAGGAATTTAAACAACTTCTGAAAGACATAAATATTATTGTAAGATTTGATTAAGAGTGTAGAAATGCAGATCTTCATTAGTATTGCCCAAACTCTCAGAAAGCAGGTTCTGACAGCATGGAGGCCCTGCTAAAATGCTGTCCCAAGCTCAGTGAACTCAGGGGCCATTGATCACAACAGTTTAGACTGTGTTTTCTGAAAATTTCTACCAAATAATTCCAAAGTACATACACTTAAAAAAAATTCCTGAATTTTTTCAGGGCTGGAGAGATGTCTCAGTGGTTAAGAACACCGGTTGTTCTTGCAGAAGACCCAGGATCGAATCCCAGAACCCACATGGCAGCTAACTGTTGTCCGCAACTCCAGTCCCAGGGGATCTGACAGCCTCTTCTGACCTCTGCAGGCATTGCATGACATGTGTGCACTTACCTACAAACAGGCAATACATGCATACACATAAAATAAAAATAATGATAAATAATTTTTTAAAAAATCTGAGTTTTTAAAAATTTAATCCTATGATCTACAACCCCCAAACAGATAACTGTTTATACTTCAGTCAAAACATGTCATTCATTCTTGGAATATTCTTTTTATGTATATTAGCTTCGAAACATACAATTCTTTTTCTTTATTCTTTTTCTGGACAAATGATACATGCCTTCCAAAACTGAATAAATTTATTTTGTTCAAATGTCTAATAATCTTCCTCTTTCCTATTAGTTTATTTCACTGGTTCGTTTGTCTGTTGGGTCGTTGGCTTGTTTTTAGAGACAAGATCTTCCCATAGCCCTGGCTGACATGGTATTCACTAAGTAGACCAGACTAGTCTCTTATATCATAGAGATCTGCCTGCCTCTGCCTCCAGAGTGCTGGTATTCAAAGTATGTGCCACCACACACTGTCTATTAGTTTTTATTTATATTAAGTTCTTAGGTCTACAGAATACATCTGAGAACAAGATCCATGTTATATTTACCTTTTAACTTCCACATCTATTGTAATAACTGGTGCCATGCAGAAACATTATTAATATTATTGAGTTAGCTAAATTGAACTTTCCCCAAGTTAATAAAACCTTGGGCTGGCTTCATAAATAAAATTACAGGTTCCACAACAAAGGCAGCAATGTTACCAATGTTTAATCATGTCTCAAAATTTACCTTCAGTTCTGGTACAACCATCTGATTGGATGGAGGGGGAGTAGCAAATAAAAATATTTCTGCATGAAATTTCCAGGATGAATTATTGAAGCATGAATTTGAATCAATTGAAGAAATGATATTTTTATTCTGATGATTCTTTTCATTAATTATAAAACTATAAAAATATTGAGAATATTGCAAATAAGCTGCATAAAAAGATTCATATTATGTATCCTTAAATAGCTTTAAAAATTATGAAAAGTGACTCAAAAGCAAAATAGAAAGTTAAAGTAGAGAATTAAAGGGTCTGTGTAATCTGCAAAGATTTACAGTGGTTTGCAAACCTTAATGAACTTTACTTTGGGAGAAAATGTTGTATACATATCAGAACCATCTCAAAGCAATGAGATCCTTAAAACCATGCTTTCACACTATTATTTCACTTACTGAGGAGCAAGTGAGGACTGTGTGAGCTGAAGTATTTATTGAATACTTTAAGAATTCCTTGTCTAAATCAAAATTCAACCCTAAGATTCAGTATCAAATAGGTAATAATATCTCATTCTCAAAAACGTTCAAATTTTATAGATGAAGAACAATCACAGCTACAACACAAATTAAGACTTAAATTTCAAGGATAAAGTAGATCTTTTATTTGTATGTCTTTAAAGTCATCACATAATTGCAATTGAGAGATTTTACATATTTATTTATTACACTCTACCAGTATGGTATACCCACAGGTCCTAAGCACATATATTTTTAATACCTAAGTTATGAAGTCATGCGTGTCACAAATACAAATGTCAGTCACATAAATTGTGGGAAAAACAAAACCACAGCTAAAATTTTGCATTATTTAACACAACAGATGGAAATCTACAACAAAAATCAAACTTTTTAATTAAAGAAACTGAGAAATAATTCAGGGTATGCTGACATATGCCTGTAATCCCTTGGAAGGCTGAGGCTGGTTCCAGTTCAGTAAATATTGTAGCACAGAAATGAGCGCTTTGGTAGAGTTTAATAGTTGCTTTATTGCTAGTTAGAGTGTAAAGATTTTTTTTGGGGGGGGCGGTCTTTTTGAGACAGGGCCTCCCTGTAGCCCCAGCTGTCCTGGATTCACTATGGAGACCAGGCTGGCCTGGAACTCACAGAGATCCACCTGCCCCTGCCTCCCGAGGGCTGGGATTAAAGGTCTGTGCCACCACGCCTGGCTAGATTGTAAAGTCTTTTAATGAAAACACCTTTCAGAAAAAAAATAAAGGTTATCTAAATAATTGATAAATGGAAGTGATTTGCAAAGTTTGAGGCCTGGACTCCAGTGGACAGTTTTGCACTGAAGGGCATCTGGGTGCAAATACTTGAGTGGGTAGGACTTACCATGTGTGGTGGAGCATATGGGGTCTGGTGGGGGTATGGGGGAGGAATGAATGGGGGAGTGGTTTTGGATTTGAATGAGAACTGTTGTATGAAAATTCAGAAGCGCAATATAAAAATTTTAAAAATTGTCAGAAAGAATATATTATTGTTTTTAACCTTATCTTTACAAGTTGTGCCAAAGTTAAGATGTAGATATTTTTTAAGTAGATGAGCGAATTTACCTTACTGAAAAATAAATAAAAAATGGATGTTGGGGACTCCTGCTGTGTAAAGTAGCAGTTTCTCCATGTCTGGAAAGCCCACAGGCTCGGATTCAAATGCAGAGACCTTTTTCAGCAGAGTGCCTTCCTGGCATCTTCCTGACTCGTCTTTTGAAGTAGCCGCCACAGAAACATGGCCTCCGGCTCTGGAAATGCCATGCTTTCCTGTGTGATTTTTCAGGCAGTCTAGCAGCCTGGCAGGAGCCCACTTCTATATGTAAATAAGGGCATCCCACAAAGTACCTATTAGCTAAAGCCTTTTACCATTACCCCCATGGTATAAAGTTTCCTGGTTTCCCCTCAATAACTGAAGCTGAAGCTGAAGCTGGAGCTAGAACTGGAGCTGGAGCACTGAGACTTGGAGCCAAGCAGAGTCACTTAATAGTAACACGGAACATGGACTGAGCTGAGTCCTGTGTCTCATTGCCTACGATCCAGCCTTCCCGGAGAGAGCTGTCTCTTCATAAGCCAACTCACGGACACCTAGCTTTAGCCGCTCCGCACCTCTCCTTGTGACCCGGCAGCTGACGGGTCCCGAATCTAGAGAGAGAGTGCACAGGTGAAATTAGGGCGGCACTCGACCCGGCCAGGCCCGGTAGCAGAGGGATCCACAGCGGAGAAGCAGCGGAGGAGCAGAGAGCTTCGCCAACGCGGAGAGAAGCCAACAACGCGGTGAGCGAGACCCTCAGCACCCCAGCAGCGGACAGCGACGCGGTGCGCGACCAGACCCGCCGCCGCTCCAGGGTGCGCGCAGGGGACCAGCGCCACGCTAGTAGCTGGTGCTCCGAGATCCCCGCGCGCCCCATAATGGAGAAGAGAAAATATGGTCTGACAATAATTCTAATGGCTCCCATATGCTGAAATAGTCAACTGAGATCCAATTTACAATTTCACTATTAGTTTGCATAAAAAGAATGCAACCAATAGTAAAGAAAGACATTACCTTGGGAAAGTCATTCAAATCTGAGTTTTCACATATATTCACATGTCACTCACAATAACAACATACTTTTAAGACTTTAAAATAAATCATGGAAGTTATTGGCCACTATAGAGATTTGATTAAGAAGGACAATATGTTCATAGGTCCTCTTGGAAAAAATATAGGACGTAAACAAAATTATAATGATTGCACGAATAAGTATAAAGTATCTACTTTATTCTTGACATATCTACTCTATGTACATTAATTATTCAGGAAAGCCTTAGAGTTTCTCTCTTAGAAATGAGTAAAACAGAATTCCTTTCAAATAAAAGGCAATGATTAACAGCTCAGCATCTGTGACTTTGCCACTTAAAGAATACATGGTAAGAAATTCTGCTGACAATTGGTGGGTGGAGGACAGTACTGAGGACTGAAAATCACAGCATAAGAAACATATCCAAGAAATTTGTTCCACTTTTTCCTGGGGGTTGGGGGTTGCTATTTTTTGAGACAGAGTTTCCCTATGACCCAGGATGACCTTGAACTCTCACAATTCTCCTGCCTCAGCCTTCCAAATGCTGTGAGTATGGTGTGTTACACAGCTGCTTCTCTGAACATCATATGTGTTGCCTTAATTATTGTCTCCTCATATGAAAGCAAAATGTTTTAGACACAAATAAAGACATATACAGATTTTGACATAATGCAGACTAATGTGTATTATACTAACTTAATATTAGGAAAGAAAAAGAATGTAGTAATTTTTTTGTCTCATGAATTCACTAAAATATAAAAACTAAAAAGAAAGGATCGTTAAATCAGAACCTATCCCAAGGACTTGCAATCACTTACAGTTGGGTAAATTTAAAACATTACATACTCCAGAAGACAGTAAATTCATCAAATCAGTGCAAATATTTATAGTTTTGTATTGCTTACTTTTCTTGTTGCTGTGACAAAATGTCCATTAAGAAGTAATTAAAGGGAAGAGTGTTTAATTGGCTTACAGTTTGAGGAAACACAGTCCATCATGATGGTGGAGGCTTGGTTTCAGGAGAAGGGAGCTGGTTTTCACATTGCATGTGTAGTCAGAGAGAAAAAGGAAATTAATGCTATGGTCTACTGGCTTTTTCCTTTTTATTATACCAAGAGCCCCTTCCCATGGAATGTGTTGCACATATTTAGCATGCGTCTTTTCACTTTAATTAACCTAATCATTAAGAGCCCTCACAGAAATGTCCTGATATTTGTTTCCATGGTTATTCTAGAAACCGTGGAGTTCACAATCAATATTAGATATCACAAAAACAACCCTCACAATTTGAAAGCCAAACATACCATTTTTAACCCATACCACAGACACATAGCCTTCTAAGCATGTAAAAGCATTCATTCCAACTTTGAAAGCCTCCATAGGCTTTAACAGTTCCAATAGCTGGTTAAAAATAGTTTCTTCAAAGACTCAAGTCATTCTCTTCACTGTGAGTTCCTATGTAATGAAATTAAAAAAACATCACATGCTTTCAATATAATAACACAGAGCAAACCTTCTTATTCCATAAGAAAAGAATAAAGTCATGACAAAGAATGATGACAAAAAAAAGCAAGGCCAGAACACAGTAGGGAAAATTACAAATCCTGCATCTCCACAGCTCGTATCTGTGCTTCATAAAGAATCATATGAGATTCAAAGGTCATGAGTTAGCCTTTTCTTCCATCTCTGCTGCCTATAGGACACTAAGCTTTCCTCAGCAGACTTCCCGTGGTGTCTCGAGCATCCAGGACTTCACCTTTACAGCTTCAAGCAGTTGCTCCTCAAGGTTACTTTGGGGAGAATCCAAACTACCACACACTGCTTGGCCTCAGTGGCTCTCCATAATTGTGGTAGAAGACTCCATAACTTTCGGCTCTGCATCTTTCATGCTTAAAATACCAGTACTCTTGCTTATCCTTGAATAGGATACCTGCATCAAACTTCTACCACCAATGTCTCAGGGACCATTGTAGAAGAGTGGGCCAAGAGATTATAAGTGTCAAAGGTAGTAGATGACCACAGGAAACAGCTTTCCAAACAGCTTGTATGTTATTCATAAGAACGTACAGCAATGGTAACTGCTTGCATAAGACTCATGAAAACTGAAACCTGTCAAAATCCCAGCATTGAAGTGGGGAAGCAGGGAAGAAGTCTCAATCTTTGCTGAGACACTCCAAGTCTTAGCAACCGATAACCACTGGGAGAGGGAGACTTGGTTTTCTCTAATGTGATACTAGATAGATTAACCAGGTTCCAGGGATTGACACACACCTAAGGACATTTGGGGACAGGAACTTGACTTGATTGAGCTTAACATATATGGTAGAGCAGAACACATGAGTTCTGGCAGGGGGGTTATAAAAGGGGTACAGATGGGAGAGGGTATCTAAATAGTATCAAAATATATTGCTATGAAATTCACAAAAATTCAATAAAGCAATTGCTGAAAGATTATAAAAGAAGAATGAGCAAACAGTTAAGAAGTCAGGCTATTGTAATCTTCTTTCACTCCTAGAAGGAAGTAAGTTCTGTAAGATTCTTTCCATCTAGAAGGAGACTGAGATATACACAGTCATTTCTTACATTTAAGTTCTCATTCACAGTAAGTATAGTTTCCATTCTGAATAAATACAAAGAAAATTCCCAGAATACATAGGTTCTAATTCCAATCCAAAAATTGTAAGGCAGGCCTAGAATTAGGATGTTGGTGAATAAAATATACCAGCACTCTATAGAAAAATGATGTCAAGTTTATGCCAGCTAAGAATGGAGTCTGCCTACCTTGGACCAAAGTGTCAGAATTCTCTGTGTGCTGACTTTGTAAAATATTTCCCTATCTAGCTACTTTCAAGAAATATGAAACCCACCTCAGGGACATTTTTAGTGAAGTCTCTTGAATCAAATTAATTTGAGAGTTGACAAGATGGCCTTTTACAGGTGAGGACTTGTCCCCAGACACCTTTCCTCATTGTCCCAGTGTAGCGCACCAGGCTTGTTTTTCTTCTGATTTAACAATTATAGCTACTTTCTAACCTGCCTTGTTTGTAATATAAAATTTAGGCATACTTTTTTGCCTTGCCAAACTGCACATTTTAAATCTTTCTGCTTTCTTTTTGACTCTTAGCCCAAACCTTGATGAGAGCCCTGAGAACGGTGTCCACATCAGAGCCTGAATTGTCTTACCTTGATATTTCCTCCACCAAACAAATCAGTCACTTAATGCTTATTCTTGCCTTCAGGCTAACTGAAGTTCTCAGGTTGTAGGAAAATATCAGCCACATGTTTTTTTCCAGAAAAGCACATGAATGGTCGACAGTTCCAAGTAAAGTCCTTGTTCCCCTCTAAAACCACATGTGCCAAGCCTCCAGTACTTTTATTTCTTTTCACATTTTGATTTTCCAAACTCCTAGCAGAATGGCTCATTCTTCTCTGCTTACAGCAGGTTAGGGCTTTTCTAGCCCAAAGTTCCAGGCCCTTCTACAGTTCACTTACAAACTATAAGAATCTCATAGTCAGGTTTCTCAGAATAATAGCCCCAATTCTTGGTTCTATATTTCTGTATTGTTTCTATGTTCTGTATTGTGATTATGTGAAACTCAGTCCCATGCAATGGTGCCACCCATATTCAGGATGGATTTCCCTACCTCATTTAATTTTATGTAAATTATCCTTCACAGACATGCACAGTGCCTGTTTCCATGGTGATTATAGATCCTGTCAATTTGACAAACTGTATTACACAGCATTGTGTTCTCTTCTATGCTTTGTTTCACAATTTAATTTTGTGTTTATTTGCACAGTTAATTGATGAATATCTATCTCTACACTAGGCTTTAATAATCACCAGGGTTCTGTCTTGCTCAACCAACATGGAATGCAACAGGTTCAATGGTAGTATAATAAGGCAAGGCACAAATATCACTTTTGGAGTGGTAAGTATTGCCTACAACCTGATGAATTTTTTTAATAAAAAATAATCACACTGATTAAGAATGGTTCTTATTTATCTTGTTAACATTTTTGAATTTCATTGTATAAGTAGTGAGAAACTACTAGAATAGAACAATAATTGGGCTTTCATGATAGCATTTTAATCTTACATAGTTGATTTCAATAAAAGTATAAAAAGGCATTTGAGGATATAAATGAAAATGGAAAATACATGAATAGTCCCCAAAATTACAGTAGTACAGGGAATGGATCATTTAGAGAATATTCTGATTTCAGAATTTGAGCATATACCACCAAGGGTAAATTGTACCCAGAGTCAGAAAGCCATTTCAGATATCTATTAATGATACAGTTCATAAGTAGGCAGGAATTGCATTTTAATTTATTATCTGTT
>NW_008341810.1:7063711-7099942 GCF_000622305.1 Nannospalax galili | reverse complement strand
TTTTTTCTTTTTTCCAAAGGCTCTCTTCATTTGATATAATTTATGAGAAACCCATCAACTCATTGTGCTCTAAATAAAACATATTCCTTAAGCATAAGTCTTATCCTGTCTTTATAAATGATGCTGCAAGAAAAAAAAAAAAAATTAACAATATGATGTATGTTTGGAGTCTGAAGACAATTTATTACCACAGATTTGATTTTAAAATTAATTCATAAATTGAATACATTGCTAAAAAATATAAAATTTAGTGTTGAGTATTACTGTGACTCTCATTTGAGACAAATGTTGCCATAAAATTCTATATCAGGACTTAATGAATTAAAAGAAACTGAAGAATATGAA
This sequence comes from Nannospalax galili, assembly GCF_000622305.1. Classification (NCBI taxonomy): domain Eukaryota; kingdom Metazoa; phylum Chordata; class Mammalia; order Rodentia; family Spalacidae; genus Nannospalax; species Nannospalax galili. The sequence goes on along the minus strand of NW_008341810.1, from coordinate 7,099,597 downwards.
GTAATGCTAGGTAGAAAAGACTAAGAGACATGGAAACAACCCAGGTCAAGAGGCAGAAATCTGCACCACCTGCTTCCAACATAAGAGAAGTTCTCAGCATTCACAGCTTCAAGTATGTAAAGGACTCTGAGGCTCGAGAGACAGCCTTGAAATACACAGGTACTAGCTTCACATTTTTTAATTCTCCAAGTGAGACAAAGAATCCGAAGTTGAAACAACTGTTCTTGCATGGCCAAACAATGCATAAACCCAGTACTAGTGTAGTGACAAAGGGGACAGTGATCTGGAAATGCACATCTCTGAAAGGAGCCTCCCTAGAGTGTTAATGACAGGTCAGTAATTACTCTGAAAAGGAAAGAGAGAGAAGGCTATTGAGAACGCAGCCCACCCTGTTATCCACCCACAATGTTTTCTTTAGGGGAAGGAATTTAATTTCAATGTGAAAATATATTTCCAGGCTGCAATCTCTATTAAATGTTTAATTAAAGTTAATAGAAAGGCTTCATTTTTTAAAAAAGCAATTAAGCACTAGGATACTAGAAAATGCTGTTTTCTCCCTGTTTTAGTTGTTACTCTTCTGGAAACAACAGTAACATTATTGTCCTCTGTGTTAGGGAAATGATTACAAGGGGAAGTTAATTACCCATGTCATTTTCCCAAGCTTAGTCATATGTGGGAAGGAAAATAATTCACTTTAAAAATAATGTAGACCATAGTCTTCTATAAAAATTTTAGGAAAAATGAAGAAATTATATTAAAGATTAGTTGTATTATTACTCCTTTTCTGTATTGATTGTCTATAGATAATTTTGGTTTGAAGAAATTTTTATCTGTCTCAGATGGGAAAAGATAAGGAAAAAAAACACTTCACTCTGAAAAGGGCTTAGTGAGCCAGACTCCAAGATAATGAGTCTCTGGGACCTTCTTAGAATGAAATTAAGACTTGTCTTTTCTCTTTGACAATGCTGTGAGAAAATCTGCACATTCAGTCTTTTGGACATGTGCTATATTTAGAATAGCACAAAAAGAGATTCAATGGCCTGAGTGTATTCTTGTAACTGACAAACGGCAAGAGACATGGAGGAGTTAGTGCTCAGCTTTCTTTGGAACACTTCATCCATTCTAAGAATCAACACAAATAGTCATACTGCTGGTTATATTCATCTTTGAACCACAAGCACCTAGTAAAATCTTCTTCACATCATAGAAACTCAGTAAAATGTCAGTGAAGCAAAATATATTCCCGCATGCTTTATGTTTTAAAAAGATGGGATTTGTGTGGTACTGCAATGAATGTTTGTGTGTATGTGGGGGTGATGTTTATATGTATGTATTTATCTATGGGTGCAATCCAATAACTATTCAATTTGCTTTCTTATTAATTTCAATATCCCTAGAACTATGGTAATACTGAAAAACATAGGGGCAAATGTCTATAACACAGGCTAAAATATCCTCACTGAAACAACTGAAAAAAAGAAATGGCATAAGTGTTATAAACAAATATTCGAATCTGCCTTTGACATTGTACTCCAGTTTAGTGTAGTGAGAGTGTACAAACAGGAAAAATCAATGAAGTAAAAACGTATTGAGAATATTTTCCTCTTTATTTTTCCCATCCTCATTCTCACCTTATTTTTACTTTTATTTTATTTGTGTGTGTCTAAGTGCATCTCTATGACTTTGTCTGTATGACTATGTGTACACATGTATAGGTGCCTTCAGATTCCAGAATAGATGTAGGATCACATGGAGCTGAACTTAGAGGCAGTTGTGAACTGCCTGATGTGGGTGCTGGAATCCAAGCTCTGGACGTCAGGATTGAGTAGCAAGTGCTCTTAACCATCAGGCCAAATCTCCAGGCCCCTGTGTGCTCCCACTTCAATCCTCTCTTTCTAACACTAGAAATTCATTGGAGCACATAGTAAAACTAAGACCCCAACTTACTGCTCTGTGTCTCCTAAGTGATCTCATCTCTCAATGAGATGAATATTTGCATGTTAATTTTTTTCTTAATAAACTCCAAAATTAATCCAAAAAAGAAAGAAAAACTAATTTACATTTTGGAAAATTATGAACATAACAGGACTTGGCCCCCTAAAACTGACATCATTTACTTTAAAATTATCAAATGCAAATGCATAGATTTTGACAAACTTTGTTCCTACTGGGAATGTGAGCAGAACAAGAAGACGACTTTACATCACAATTATGGATTTTATCCAAAATAGGAGCTTTGGAAATTGAAAATAATTGTTTCCCTCTCCCTCACTTTTTTCATTAAAGTTGTATCATCATATATTATCTGTTCTGACATATGTCCAAACTAAATTCCATTTTTCTCCTTTTCTTCTGTCTCCATAATCAAATTTTAGATCAATTCTGTCCCAAACAGCCACTACCCTCTAAATAAACATTTTATTTTGTGTCCCAATTCCACACAATCTGATATTTTCATAGTCACTAACAAAAGACCCAGGTTCAAATCCCAATACCCACATGGCAGGTAACAACTGCCTGAAACTTCATTTCCAGGGGATCCAGCACCTTCTTCTGTCCTTCACAGACATGGCACGATATGTGTGCGCTTACATACACACAGGCAATAAACCCATACACATAAAATTAAAACAAATAAATTTTAAAAAAATTTAAAAAAAGATGAAATTACTCTTGTACTTAATACAATTCAACAGTTGTCAAACACAATAAATACTCTGCATGTTGACTTATGGTTTCATGTCTGCTGTCTTGTTTGGTCTCAGAAGAAGACTCCTTCAGGCCTGACAGTTATTAGCATGCTGAGTAATTTAGTATAAAGGAGGTGAAGTGTCTTAAAAACAGATGCCGGGTTTGCATGGGACTTGTATATGCTGACACCATTGCCATAGAATCATATGAGCAGGTTCACAGGAGCTTGGAGACTCTGTTTCTTTGTGGTCATTTACCTCCTTCCTGGCTCTTACACAAAATCTACCCAAGTTTATTGCTTCTGCCCATTCAAGCAGAATGGGAAACATTCTCTCAGAAGCATCCCTAAGTGAGAGGCTACAGCTCCCTTCTATCTTCTGGTTTGACTCCTACTATCTAACAGAAGACTGAAGAACCATAAAGGGAGCAAAAGCAGAACTCCACCACACAGTAATGTCTATGTTCGAGGTTATTCAGACACCAAAGAAATACTTAAGATAATTTCTGTAACAAGATCTATGTAGCCCACTCATCAACGTTAGCAAGTTCTCAAAGTTGTCTCTATTACATATCTCTCCCCTCCACACTATAGAAAAAAATTCTGTGCTATTTGGGGAAATGTTAATCAGATATTCAGGCACCTACCTCTATACTTTTTAGTCCAGACACAATTCATTCATTGTAGGACTTAAAAAGCCAAAAGATCTGTGTCTTTGTGTAGTCAAGGGCCTGTAGAAGCCACTTAAGGAACAATAGGATGGCAGTCTCCCTTGGGCTTACTTGAACAAGGGTCAGAAACTTTGTCCTATGGAGGGCTTTGGTGCACCCACGGTCAGGATTGCAGAACAGGTGGTGTTTGACTGAGTGCAAAACACACAGAGAGGAAACACAAAGTTCAGATATAGCACATTCATAAGCCTTAGCAGGCCAGACTTACTGCAACACTTGGGTTGTTGCAATAAATATGGGGGGAAAACTACAAAATGAACATAGCAGCTGATGTTGGGGCTGAAGTTGTGGAAAACCTTAATAAATTCCTAAAATATATGAATTGTCTTTCCCCAATGAAAACTGAATCACAGAATCTATTGTTGTAATAATTAGGACTTGGTATTTGCTTGTGAGATGAATAAAAATATGAATATTAAACCTTATTTACTTTAGGACATACATCATTATGCCCACTAACCCTCACTTGACCTAGTTCAGGTAAAGGAGACTTTTACCAAACTTCAGGAGTAAAATCATTTTCATTCACTTTTGGCAGTTTGTTAAAGGTTATATTAGGGTTTATTTTTCATATGAGGGAGAACATATGTCGATTTTTTTTTCTGAGTCTGTGTTATAAATAAATGGGCTACACTGATTACCCACTATAACAGTCTGAAGTTTAAGGGACACTTTTAAGTAAACTGAATCTGAATCTTCATAAGTGCTTGTGAATTGAAGCTGCAAGTGGCTTAATCTGAATCACAGCATGAGTAATTGCAGTAAATCCTCTTCACAGAACTCACAATTCACCAGAGGGCAGATCTGTGACAATCTCTTCCTATAACTTGGAATTGTGAATGGAGCTTGAAAAAAGGCACTTTGCTCTTATGAACTCATTTACTTTACTTATGAATAGGTTCTTTATAAATTTAGAATATTTGTTCCATCAGGATACATACAATTTTTTTGGAATAATAATATATTAGTAAATTAAAATTCATAAATATTTAAGCATAATTTATTTTAAATGGCCATAAACTCTTAATGCAATATTCATTTTTGTTTTTAAATTTTTTTAAATTTATACTTTGAATAGTTACTACATTATACAATGAGTCTTGATTATGTCTCCCCCTCACTACTCTCCCTCCAACAGCCCCATCATATCTTCCTCCCAACTTCATGTGCCCTTTAAATTAATTAACTAATCTAAACCACTAAATCCGATTAATGCTTTCCGTATGATCTCTGAATGAAAATCTTTAAATCGACTAAACTAAATCTGTCATGAACTGAAGTTAAGAATTAAATGTTTAACAGGTAGCATTTCGTCTTTCTGAAGTGTTTCAGGTGAAAGGAGGCAGAAGAAGTCTGGAATGTTAATACCGACCTTCTGACTAGACTCAGCACAGAACAAAAACAGGTTCATGAACATTATACGAAATAACTAAGCATACATTCATTTACTGGCTATTTGGTGAATTAAAAGATCAATGAATTTTCACACTGTATTGTTTTTCTCTCTTCTAAGGGGGCTGTGCACCCTGAAGAGAAGAGAAATGGAAACACACCCTGAAGGATTAGAACTATTTTAACACTAAATGAGGGGTTCACTGTATATTATTTACATCACAATGTGGAACAGTAGTGTCACGTTCCAATTTTCAAAATTATTTTAAATCATCTTTCTTAATAATTTAATTAAATAATACAGAAATAATAAATTTACCTTTGATTCATTCCATATTATAAGTTCTTTTCATCTTTACGTATTTCAAATGCTCAGTAACTAATTTGCTGAAAGGATAAAAACATTATTCACAATTTGAAAAAGCCCCAGTATTCTACTAACTCCCGCCATGTGTGTACTTTGATAATTTTTCTTTATGTTTACTTTCTGTTAGAGATTTCTAAACTTTATCAAATTCTTAGTTTTACTTCTTCACATATAAATATAATGAATTGTCTTCTAGCTCATCAGTTTTAGAATGAAAGTTCAATTTGGTTACTTTACATTCTTTACCCGATTTTAGAAGATAATGAATATACAAATTCTATGTATATAAAATAAAGTATTAAAAAATCAGAAGTTTTCTGATATTCTTAGTAGCTCCAAAAATGCTACATTATAAGCCCAATGAAGGCTTGGTTTCAAATCTTTCTCTTTTGCTGGGTTACTCTCACATTACTCTTGAATAAATAGGTTCACTGAAAATAATGCCTTTAATAATTTGATCTCACTACAGAAAAGCTCAGATTCAGATTGTCTGGGCATGATTTGGGCACTCAAGGGCAAGTCCAGATTGCTCACAGGATGGCTGTTCATCAGCACCACATGTGTTTTCCTTTACCTTACGAATCCCTTCCCCTTTTTCTGTTTCTTCTCCCTTTAATACTGTAAGTTTATCTGTTTCATCAATATGTTTGTCCTTAAACCTAATTTCCTGTGATGGTATTGACTGGAAAGCCTTTATCATATAGGATGAGCCCTTACGAAGGAGATCAATGGTATAAAAATATAAGCTTCCTTTTCCTTTCAGTCCTGAGAAGGCCAGGAAAATAAAATAGTTATCAATGATACATCAAAGAGGGCCTCACCAGACACTAAACTTGTTAGGAGCTTCAAATTGAACTTCCTCTGATCCACAACTATCCAACGTAAGTATCTGTTCTCAAGCTACTTAGCATATAATATTCTGTTGTGGCAGCTTGAAAAGTTGAAAAGACAGTCTCTTGTCTTTCTTTCTCTCTCTCTTTCATTCCTCCTCCTTTGACCTTATTGTGATTTTTCCAGAAATCCAGGATCTAACAGATATCATCAATGATATGAAGGTGTGTCTGCAGAACTGCTAACCAGATATGTTTACTGACCCAATGTTTTAACAAACAACTCTCATAATAAGTGTGCTGCCCTGCAAGGACAGAACCCACATAAACTTCTCATAAAATCAGAGTGAAAAGCAGACATGGCTGTGTATGCCTGTACTCAGTATTTGGTGCGAGTGGGTAGACGATGATGTCAAGGTTATCCTCAGGAACATAGTCAGTTGAAGACGATCTTAGTATATATGACACTGTCTCAATGACAAAAATGAAACAAGAAAGCAAGCAAGCAAAGAGAAAGCAAAAAAAATAAAATTAAAGTGAAAGGAAAACAAAGTGAGATTATAAATGAGAGGTTTATTATAGAGTATTTAAATTGCAGAGTAGAAAAACAGTGTCACTTCAGTGTTCACGCACAATCTCTATGGCCTTGACGATCTCAAGTTTGACTTCCCCTCTGAAGGGTGTTTTTAAAACAGGTTCTTCACAAGCCCCTAAGAGAACCTGGCACACAGAAGAAAACTCCATATTGTTTTTCAATGCCAAAGTGTAAAACTGTAGCTTCTAGGACCGTTGTAAGCCACACTGTTGTATATAATGTACTTCCATGAGTTACTTGGGATGTATTATTTCCACAAAATACACCTCCAGAAACTCATGTCTCCTTTCTTTATGATTCTTCATAAGTGCCTAACATCATTTTAATCCACATATTTACTTTACCATGAAGTGTTTGAGAAACTCAAGCAAGTGAATCAGTAATTAGATAAATCAAGCAAAGCTTGTTTAATATCATGGCCTTCAGAAAACAATGTGTATCCATCAAAGTGTTTAGTTTCTATAGGGATGATACATTCTTGCTTCCTTTCACTCATATCCATGGTGAAAAAGTGAATTGTGAAATCACATCCACCATTCTTGGACACTTTGAAGAGGTTGTGTGGGAAGGAAACTTCTAGAAGGCTCCATAGAAGAGATAGTAGAAGCTGTGAGTAAAATTGTACAAAATTTATACAATCCCATTAACAACAAACCTCAAGTCAGGCATGAAGACTGATAAGCAAAATGTATTAAATTTCAAAGAAAATACTAATTTTATGATTCTGATGGGTAAGGAAACAGGCAATGGATAGATTTATGTTGTTTGTATAAACTTTCTCTAAACTAACCTGTACTCCTGAAACAAGAAAACCAAAATAAATATAGATAAATAATTAAATAAATAAAATTATTTTAAAAGTCAAGACAATAATTAACAACAACAACAAAAATAGGATTCATGAGGAGTGAAAAGTAAAAATGAGCCTTTATGTAAACTTCTTTTAAGCTACATGACAATGTAATAGCTTGGATCCTATTTACATAATTTCTTATTTGCATAATAATATGTGCTTTCTCATTGATAGGCATTCTTTAAAGTCAATGAATAAATCTATTATTAAAGCTTTTCTTTTTTGTATAATGATACTGAAAGGCTTCAAGTTCTTTTAGTATGTATGAAAAAAAAATTACAACAATCAGATCATTTTACCCCTCAAATTGATGAGTTCCGTTCTGCTGTGACAAAGCCTCCTTGGTCAGGTCCTGTAAAGTATTTGGCTCATGGCTTGATCAATATTTGTAAACTTAGTATGTGAATAACTTGATGTGATTATGTTGTTACAATGTATGTAATTTTATATTATCATACATATTATGCAGTGCACATATTACGATGTATATGTCAGAACTCAAACCTGAGACAAGCAAAAATACCAAATCTGAAATATCAAGTGTGAGAAGTAATCTATTCTAAAAAGAGTGCAGGGTCTTGAGAGATGGCTCACCAGTTGGGAATACTGGTTGTTCTTGCAGAAGACCTGGGTTCGAATCCCAGCACCCACATGGCAGCTAACAACTGTCTGTAACTCCAGTCCCAGGGGATCCGACACCTCTTCTGACTTCTATGGGCATTGCATGACACAGGTGCGCTTACCTACATGCAGGCAATACACACATACACATAAAATAAAAATAATAAATAAAATTGACAAAAAATAAAAAGAGTGCAAAAGTGACAGGGACAAATGACTCTAAGACAAAGGGAGAGTCATGAAGCAGGCAAGCTTTAGACACCTACTGTGACACCTCTTTTAGCTCTGTCATCGAAATATGTGCGGAGCAGTTTTTCATGATCAACCCTAGTACCACTGACCTGGAAGCCCATCATCAGTCACTTGGAACATTGAGGGTGTCCTTCTGACTCTCCTCCTTGTTTCTCTGTGGACTTCCACTCTTTCTATATTCTCCATGTCAGACTGTTCTCCATACAGGAGTCAGTGTGACGGTTACAATGCCAGTCAGATCTGCCACTCCACCACTGAAAGCTGCCAAAGATTCTGCATCTTAGAGCAAGAAAATCATTCTTCAAAATGAGCTGATTGATTCCACTTCTACCTTTAGACTCCCCAGCTCCATCATCTCTAAGACTCCATTTCTGATTCTACTGCTATTCATTCTACTCCAAGCTCATGAGCTCTGAGGCACATAATCCTGTGTTTCTATTTTCTGGATCATGACACTCTATATTTACATGGTCCACTAACTCTGGCCCTTCTGGAAGTTCCTTAGGTTTCACTTTCTCCTGGATTTATATCCTGACCAGTTTGTTTAACCTTTGCACATCCCGCTTTCACGCCAAACCCCTAAATCTCATGCATTCTTAATGAATTATATCTTAGACTTAAACATTCTGTTAAACATAAAATTCCTCATAGTGGAACTCATTGTTAAAAATCAATCCTTTCATTTCTTCTTTCTCCGCTTCCTTTTAGAAAGATATCTTAAGTGTTATATTTTTACTTAATTTTTTATTTTTTTTTCTCCTTCACTAGCGTACATTTAACATTTCTCTCTCTTTGTTAAATTTAATGCACTAAATATTCAGAGATGTGTTTGGTGCTTACTATTTTTCAGTAAACAAATGGTTGAATAATTATACTTAGGTTTCAGTTTTATTAGAGAATGACACCGTGCTTCTTTTGTTTGTTATTTTACATAATAGTTGTTATGTAAAATAACCCCAGTCTTGTGATAAGAGGATGACACTGATGTGAGCATAGGAGTATCCAGTATTTATCATTCTAGCTAAGTTTAATGCCACACTCAGATTATTTCCATGAGGAAGGCATCCTTCTTTATTCCCAGAATTTCTAATAGCAGGAGTTGACTATTTATTCCTTTTTTGTGATCTATACAGTCAGCACGGGTCTTTTGCTAATAAGGAGCATTTGATAAGTATTATGGTATAGATGAATGAACTTCAGGTTCAATCTCCATAAAATTAAGACTTTCCTAAAACAAACAAACAAACAAGCAAACAAACAAACAAAAACAAGAAGCTTAATCTTGACCCTGTTGCCATTTGAAGAATACACTTGATGCATATGGAACTTGCCAGAAGCACCATCAAAGCCCTTCGTTAGTGACAACCAGGTCTCCCTACACAGGCCAAGTGTCCCCAGGGAATCAAATCACATCAAGAAAATTCTAATGTTTATAAAATTACAAAATAGCAATTATCATGTACTTTTGTAATGGTTAATATAAGATTCTTAGCCTCCCTTTACCCTCTTGATTATAAGCACCAAAGGCTACTGTGCACCGGTAAGATGAAAAAAAAAAAAGAGCTATCAGTGCGCGAACCAGTGTTACCTGAGCTTGCAGTTAATGAATACAACTTTAATGTTTGTACACTTGGCCTCTGCTTACCTCTAGCAATTCACTATGGAAGACGTTTCCTTATTATAAGTGGAAATGTGATGCTTTCATTGTTAATTTTATGTGTTTATGTATTTGTGTATTTGTGTATTTATTATTTATTTGACAGATTTCATGAAGTACTGACTAATAAGCAGTTTACCATGTAAACCAAGTTAGCCTTGAGCTTGCTATGTAGTTCTTGCCCCTGCCTCTGGAATGCTAGAATTACAGGCTGTGCCACAACACCTGGACCTAAAGCTAATATGTAAATTGCCAAGTGCATTGAGCTGAACTAGCGAACTGATTGAAACTAGGCTGTTATGTGAACCCAAAAGCTGAAGAAATCATCACTTAACTCGCTGTGATGTGTAGTTTGCATGTCCTGGAGTCATGCAAAGAGGGAACTGCCAAGATATGACAGCAAGGGAAACAAACATTTGTCATTCATAACTTCAATCTCATAGAATAAGAGTGCATCCTTGTCAGGATACACTGTTAAATGATGTGAAATACTGAAGGAGAAAAGAAGTTAGTTTTCAGTGGCTAACTTAAAAACAAAAATTTACAATACTTCAAATAATTGGTCAGCAAAAGATAGTGAGTACATTTTCATTTTGGAATCTGGGCCCTGGAGAGCAAGTTATTGATTTTGGAGATTTTTAACATCAGTGTTTCTCAATGTTCCTTTGTTTAGACAAATTTGAATACTGTGGAATGTTCAGCTGGGTGAACACTGGCTGTGGAGATCTGGGGTCATTTCAAGTCAGTCTTCAGCATGATGAAGCAGATGGCTTTCACTCTCATGACCTCTCACCTCATTTCTATTCTATGCCTATCACTACCACAAGTGGAGCATCTACCAGTCACTTCAGAAAGTTGAATTTAATTTTGTTTTTATTTCTCTCTATATCCATAAAGGTAGGCTAAAAAGGCTTGTTATAACAAGCAACTTTAGAAATATTATAAATTTAAAGAGACAATATTCCTTATATGATTTGCATCCATCTTGATTAAGCTGGCAGATTTTAATAATTTCTTCCCTTCAGAATCTCTTTCTCAGGAACATTAGGGGCACAGAGCAACCCCTATGCCATTGTGGGTCAGTACTTTTAAGCTCACATTGTTTGGCCACCTTTTGTCACAAGAGAGGTATTTAGCTATAAATTTGCCAAGTAGGAAATAGATTAACAACAACATTGCTCTCTTCACTTTCTCCTTCAGGAATGCTGTACTTCATTGTCATTGCCCTTGTACTTTGAGTATTGCTCACATGTGATCATTTATTCAACAAGATTTTGATGATGATAGAAAAAAATACAATACTATCTAGCTGTGTTAAAAACTCCACATGTTCTATTAGAGGAAAATGCTTGAGCTATCCTTATATAAATAAATCAGAATAACGCCTAAAATAAAATTTAGGTGGAGCCAAAAGAGCTTGTGGGAAAAATAATGAATGAATAAATTTTTTTAAGTAAATCAGATTTAGTGCTTCACACTTACCATTCAGCACCTCTAAGACTGATACATGGGGATTGCTGCTTGAGATCAACCTGGCCTATATAGTTAATTCCAGAGAGCAGTCTGGGCTATAGAATGAAAATCAGACTCAATAATTAAATTTGTAGATAAATAAATTAATGGTTATTTAACAGACCTATGAACTTTCAAGCTATGGTATGATCAGGGCAATTTAAATTTCAAGAGGAAATTTGAAACACATGGACTGCCTAGCGTGGTGGCACAAGCCTTTAATCCCAGCACTTGTGAGGCAGAGGCAGGCGGATCTCTGTGAATTCAAGGTCAGCCTGGTCTACATAGTGAGTTCCAGGACAGCTGGGGCCATAGGGAGACCCTTTCTCAAAAAGACCAAAAAAACAAAACAAAACAAAAACACATGGACTATGAACAATTTATGCCTGACAACAGGTATTTTTGAACTATTGAGAGGTTTGTTTCCAAATTCCTTTAAAATTTCATCTTTCTCATAAATCTTCCCACAATCTTTCTCTTTTTCTTTGTGCCATCCTCTTCAGTGATGGACAGAGTCCTGAGGAAAAAATTCACAGCACAGTTTGTCTTCCTGTTAAGGTGAAACCAATACCTTTGTCAAGATTGACCACATCCTAGGCTATCAGTGGAAATCGATTGAATATATATTCTTCCACTGGCCGAACTAAATGACATTCTCCTTGTTCATTCTTCTAGTCACTCTCTATGTATCTCTCCATATCTCTCTATTGATCATGATATGAATTAGACACCTTGCTCCAAATGTTCAGACACTAAAAACTTGGTCAACTATGTGATGGTATTTGGGCACCATTGAGAAGAAGAGTGTTTCAGAGGTGCTTAGATCACTAGAGGAATTAACATAGGAAGGAATTAAGATGTTTGCCATGAATAAACCTGCTAGATGGCTTAGCAGGTAAAGGTGCTTGCTGCCAAGATTGAAATCAGAGTTCCAGCCACAGGACCCACATGGTAAAAGGAGACAATCAACAATCAACTCTCACAAGTTGTCCTCTTACCTACACACACACACACACACACACACACACACACACACACACACAAACATATGTCACACACAAAATAAATGAATAAAAATGAAAAAAGGAAAAAGACAATTTCCATGGCAATTTTGAATTAATTCTCATAAAGCTGTGTTGTTATACAGTGCTGAGTCTGACCCTTGTGAGTCACCCTCATTTCCAACCTGGCCATGTGAGTTCTCCCTGTCACACAGATATCACACCTATAGGATGTTCTTTCCTTCCAGCACAGAACTGTCATACACAAGCTAATGCACATCCAGAAGTATGAGCCAAATTCCATGTATTTTATTTTAAATCACTGCGCTTCATGCCTTTTTATAATAATGTAAAACAGACTACCACATGTCTCTTCTTGCTAATCTATGGGCATCTCATACAAGTCGACTATACAGGTGGAAATCTGGGTGTGTTAACTTCTAAACAATATTCTTATGACCTCTGACTCTATGAAAAGTTCTAAGAGTTCCAACATTATTAATTTGAGAAATATTTTTGACAGTTTTCTTAATTATATTTTCCATGAGTACTTTCATATCATTTTGATGTTTACAGATAACTAGTAAGTAAATACTGTCAAATCAATCGCTCCACTGTTTTAAACAGTTTTACTTATTTATTGTTTTTATTTTTTGTGTATGAGTGTATTGCCTACATGTATATAAGTGAAATGACCATGGAGGTCAGAAGAGGATGTTGGATTCCTCTGGAACTGAGGAACCCCATTGGCTTCTATATCATTTTGATGTTTACAGATAACTAGTAAGTAAATACTGTCAAATCAATCGCTCCACTGTTTTAAACAGTTTTACTTATTTATTGTTTTTATTTTTTGTGTATGAGTGTATTGCCTACATGTATATAAGTGAAATGACCATGGAGGTCAGAAGAGGGTGTTGGATTCCTCTGGAACTGAGGAACCCCATTGGCTTGTTTTCTGCCATGTGGGTGCTGGGAATCAAACCAACATCCTCTGCAAGAGCAGCCAGTGGTCTTAATCACTGAGCCATCTCTCCAGCCCATCTCCACTGCTTTAACACTATCTCCTCTTGGTCTTTTTTACCAATGATCTCGGCTGAGCTATTATTACTATTCATGGAAGTCATATAAATATTTTGCCTTCTTGTGTGTGTTCATATTAAAATATCATAATACTGAAGGCGGATTACAGGCTTCAATATTATGTACCATGTAGATAATAGATAATGTAGATGAGACTGTCTTTTTGATGTTAGAGACAGAAGTTGGGCATTAGTTCATGTTTAAACATCTGTGAATTTCACAACAAACCCTCTGACATATTGGGTAGGTATTATTTCTATGTGGGAAACTGAATTTCCAGTCCATTCATTGCTTTACTTACAGTCCGATAATTGCTGTGTGATACAACAAAAAAGAAGCGTTGTTCTCCCAATACTTGTTCTGCTGTTTATTTGCCCAAGATATATGAGTGAAAGGAGAGACTTAAAAAATCTCTGGGTCCTCAATGTTCTAATCTACACCTAAAGGGAAAAAGGAAACCATATTGACAAAAATGTGTATCTAGGTGAGAAATTGATCTTAAAGTTTTTCTTGCTTTGTCTATTCTATTACATTCCTACTAATCAACCATCATCTCAGTATATTGCCTGTTACCAGGAATTTAGAAGGCAGATTGTGAATAATTACAGAAATAGAAGTGGGAAATTTTATTGCTATAATGTCATTCTTTTTTAAAAAAATTGAAATGTATGATTTTCATAGCATATAGTTTGATGGCATTTAGATGTATTCCACTCTGCATGCCTCCCTCCATTACTCCCTCCCCGTTAAATGGCCTATAGAGTACGATTTGTGTCCCCCACTGTCCTTCAGTGTTAGTCCGTCTACTGGGCCCACAGAGTTCAAAACCTGCAAGACACTGCCTTTCTCCCTCCAAGCAGTCATCATATCACATCCTCATGTTGGGTTTGGATTTCTTACATACTTTCCCATGTCTATGCTTAGATTTTGTCTGGTTTGAACTTGCATAGGACTTGTGCATACTGTCACCATTGTTGTGAGTTCTTAAGAATAAATGACGAGCTATCTGGAAGACTCTGTTACCCCACCCCACGGGGTTCTTAGAATCTTTCCTCCTCTTCTTCCTCAATGTTCCCAAAGCCTTGGGAAACAGAGGTTTGAGATAGCTATCCTTTCAGAAATAAGTATTGTGCAGCTTCTGGTGCATTGGGTAATTGTGTGTTTCTGTGTTAATCACTATCTGTCGCATAAGGAAACTTTTCTGGTGGGACGAGATGCATTCATTCTAAGTTTGAGGTTCCATTGAAGATGTGTCCTTAGGTTTAAACATCTCACAGACTTATTCTCTACATTTGACCAGATATGGACTTGTGTAATAATCTCCATCTATTGCAATAAAGAAGCTTCTTTGATAAGGGATGAAAAGTATACTGTCTGTAAACATGAGGATAAATATTTAGAATTAAGTAAGAAATTGTGTTGGTCTAGGTATGTGGCAAAAGTAGTTTTTCTCTAGGATCTATGACCTTTCCAACTACATGTATTTAACTATTTTTACAGAGCAGAAAAATATTCCATATCATTTATTTCTTCATTTAGCACTTACTTTTGAATAGTTCTTTCCATCTGCTAAGAAGATGACAAACTATTTTATTAGTTAACAGTAACTAAGGTCAACATTATTTTTCCCATTTCCTAGAAACAAGAAATTTAACTTCAACAGATAAAGAGTTTTCAACTGTGTTTGTATGAAATCAGCAAATTTAAAATTCTACTTTCAGTTTAAAGCTACTGTTTATTATAGTCACTAATTCTAAGGACAAATATTTTCTCATTTTCATAAAAGGAAAAGACAGAAATTATAGTTTAGCTCATATATAGGTTCTGGCTCCCAGGGTGGGACCATAGTTACTGCTGAGAAGGAGCAGGTTAGAGGAGATCACAGCTCCCACTCAAAAGGTGAGGTGACAACTCCTCTGGGCAGAAGTAGACCACAACTCTAAGTCACAAGAGGGGACTACAACTCCAGGCTCATGGCAGGGGGCCATAGCTCCAGTTCACAATGGGACCACAGCTCTATGTTCATGGGAGGGGTCCACAGATCCAACTCGCAGGAGTTATTTAATAATTTATATTGGTCCTTTGCCTTAATTCCTTCCTTAAACCAATCTCATTCCTGAAGAATCTCTCATTCCACTTAATACTTATATAATAAAACTTCCTTTTAAAAATGTTTCCTAAACTAAATTCATTTTAAATGGTAAATAAATACATAAGACTTTTTTCTATTAGTGTGGTTATATGTTTTGATGCACGTATTCATTATTTAATGCTTAAATAGTTTGAAGTATATCTCTTGAATATTTATCATTTATTCAGGAAAAAACTTTTAAAATTCTTCCTTCCTTTTTGAAATATGAAGTACATTATTGTTATCCAGGATCACCATACAGTGAAATCATAACCTGCAAGGTCTTTTTCCCAATAAGTGACCTAGAATCCATTGACAAGTTTCTCTCCTCATCCACTGTTGGGCTTCCTTCCTCTTAGAACCATTATTGTGCTCTCATTCTTAGAAATGAATAGTTTTAAGTTCCAGATTTAAGTTAAGTAACACAGTACTTGTTTTCTTGGATTATCTCACATAACATGATGATCTCTGAATTTAAATTCTTATAGTGGTAAATGACAGAACTCCTCACTGCAACAGCATTCCATTGTGTATATATAGTAGATTTTAATTAATGAATTGGCTGCTTTTATTTCATGGCAACTTTGAACAGTGAGTGACCATTTCCCATTTTTTAATCATATGTTGTTATCAAGTGTTACATGGCAACCAAAATTCAAGCCTGAATGCCTAAAACAAGAACAAGGAAACACAAAATATTATAGAAAAATGCATGCCATAGCAGAATGGCTTTAGTAGAAATCTCTACTTTTGTTCTTAAATACATCATGGGACTCAATGAGGCCCATACATATTGTGGAGAACAATCTGTTAATGCTGTACTGATTTTAGTGTTAATCACATCTACTTTCTTAGCAAGATGTAGATCAGTGTTCAAACTATTGAAACAATAAAAAATTCTTCAAAAACTAATACATATAATTAACAATCATACTCACTTTTATTAAATGAGAGAACAAGGATAGAATGTGTGGACTTCACAATGTCTAAAACCTCCTAAATTAGAGAATGAAGATTCCAGGCCAAGCAGGCTATTCCAGTATGAATTCTTTATTACGACCTCAGTATCATCCAGTCTTGCTATCTTCTTTTTGTCTTTTGACACAGTAAAAGTTTACATTTAGGGTGTCTATGCTATCCTACGGAGAGGTGATGACACAATTCTCTTTTTAAAAAAAAGTATTTTGTGTGTGTGTGTGTGTGTGTGTGTGTATGTGTGTGTTGCCTTCATGTATGTAAGTTAAATGCATCCATGTCATGCAATGCCCATGGAGGTCAGGTCAGTGGAGGATGTTGGGATTCCCCTGGAACTGGGAGTTATGGATAGTTGTGAGCTTCCATGTGGGCACTGAGAATTGAACCAGGGTACTATGCAAGAACAGCCGGAGATGGCTGCTGAGCCATCTCTCCAGCCCTGACACATTTCCTTTATCTAGTGACATCAAGACTTTAATTAGTAATGTTTTAAAAAATGTGGTCATTCTTGAAGGTGGTCTATGGCAATGGATGTCAGTAAGAATCAATACTGGATCAGATTCTAATCAAGAATCGCAGAGTTTGTCCTCAATAATTCCAATTTATGACCTAAGGATGCAGCTAACAATGGAGTTTTTGCTTGCCATGTGTGAGGATTTGAATTCAATACTCAGCACCATAGAAGAAAGTGACATTATTAATAGCCCTACTACATTATATCTGATGGAAGAGGGATTTTGGAGTTTGAATTCTTAATTTGTAATTAGCACCAAAGTTCAATCATCTTTGAGAAAAACAGGTCCAGAGGATACAGGGTCCTTATATTTCCAAAGTCTTCCCTGAACTCAGGGATCCACCTCATTTTATCCATAAATGGAAATCAATAAATATTCACCAATTATGTTATTTTTATGTTTTATTTATTTTGTGTATGCCTGTAGAAGTCAGAGGATAGCCAATGGGAATCAGTTCTCACCTTCCACCAAGTTGGTACTGGAGATTGAATCAAGTTGTCAGGCATTGTAGCAAACTCTTGCCATTGAGCTATCTCTTCAGCATTTATTTTATGCTGTTCTGCATCTCAGAATTGTTTTTTCTTAGCTTCCTCAGCATCAAATACTCACAACTCTGATATTTTCATATTGGTGTTTTGCAGTCAGAGATATGGTTGCTTAAATGTGACTGAACTGGGATACCTACTTCCACTGTCAACTGTGCTCCACTGCCACACTCAGAATTCTGACTTCTTTCCCACACTCTTCCAAACATGTCCTTTTTTTATTTTGTGTCTTTCCATGGGTCCACCATCTCTTTGCACTCCTGGGTGACTGATATTTATTATAAGGCAGAGACCATCCGTTAGGAATAGATGAAGAATAATCTGGGTCAGCTCCACGGTCTGGTTCTATATATCACGTTGTTTGATGGTTTATGATCCTCTTTCTCACAAATCTGTAAGGATACCATACATCATGTGTGACTACATAGATAGTCAGAAGCTTCTGTGCCTTCTGGCTGTACATGTGCTTCTTCACCTGAGACAATGGGGCTTTTAGCATCTTGGCATCCACTCACTCAACACAGATGACATTTCCTTTGTCACCCAAGTTAATGGATATACAATAACCTTACAGGAGGGTGAAAGGACATCTCAAAAGGCACTTCAGGTTTGCTTCTATTTCCAGAACTCTCAGAAGATGAAATGACTGATGAATCAACTCTAAATGGAGCCATGGGCACTGTCAGATACAAATGTGCAATACATACATGCTAGTAGTTCATATGTCAGGAACACAGTGCACTGTATTCCTCTTTAGGCAATAACTTGAAGTTAACTTTAAAAAAGTGCTTTTAGTGCAACAAATTAAACATTAGTATTACCATAAAGTATCACCTAAGATTATTGTGCAAATCTATGTTTCAGAGTATCTAATATACTTACTGATAACACTATATAGTTGAAGAATAGAAAACTGTTTGCTTTCATATTTAAGTGACCTTTGAGCTTCTCAAGGCTGGCCTAAATGTTTAATTTATATGGACAAATAAGGAAGTAAAGCATAAAGTAAAGAATTAAATATGGGTTAGCAGAGCTGGAGCTGTGGCAGCACATCTTAGTTTGAAATAACATGCAGAAGGCAGTCTAAAATATTATGTACTTTGAAAAGATATAGGTGTATAAAATAACAGTATTGAAATAACACATAGTATAAAGGAAACTTGAAGAGCCCTATGTTTAATTTATATGGACAAATAAGGAAGTAAAGCATAAAGTAAAGAATTAAATATGGGTTAGCAGAGCTGGAGCTGTGGCAGCACATCTTAGTTTGAAATAACATGCAGAAGGCAGTCTAAAATATTATGTACTTTGAAAAGATATAGGTGTATAAAATAACAGTATTGAAATAACACATAGTATAAAGGAAACTTGAAGAGCCCAATAGATAAAAAAGTCAAAGACAAATTAAATAGAAGACATGAAAATCTTCATTTTATAATTATGGAAAATGAAATCATTTTATACTTACAAATTAAGCACACAGATACATAAATATAAATATGCACTATTTTTTACTGATTTAATAACCACATACTTAGAAGAAGCATTTCATTACAACAGCATTGACATATTCAATAACAATTTCCTGAGATAAGATGCATCTCTTTTTTAATTGGCTGTAAATTTTTAGGTTTACAGTTGAATTATTACAGTTATACAATATTGTACTCAGTATAAACCCTATAAGATATAAAATTAAATGAGGTTTTTACCTTTAAAAAAATCTACATTTCATTACTAAAATACTCATTTTCATACAGAAAAATTCATTTTTAATGCAATTAACATTAAGATTTTTGCACCTGTGTTTCTAATCTCTATATATCTGATCATTACAGGTCATCTTTGGTTACTTTCTGAGCTGCTTGGCATCTGAGCATGGATATAAAGTCATCAGGTAGATTTCAGTGGTAAAGTTTTTCATATCTACTAATATTATTAAGGAGCAAATATTTATGCTTTGAAGAGTTATTCTTTTTTAATTATCATTTTTTTAATTTTTAATAACTACATGATTAGAAGAAGCATTTTACTACAGATTTAAGATATTCAGTAACACACTCCAGAACAAGAGTACATCTCTTTCACAAGTGGGTGCAAGCTTCTAGGTTCACAGGTGAGTTAATACAATTTTACAATATTGAACTCAGTAAAGCCCTGTAAGACATAAAATTGAATGAAGTTTTGAACCTTTAAAAAAGATCTCCATTTAATTTTAGAATATATTGTTCCTTGCAGAAAGACATTGTTTTTGCTATTAACACTGAGATGTTGGTGCATGCATCTCTAATCTGTATGTATCTGATTATTGCTAGTCATAATCGGTTTCACTTGGATCCTTGGCACCTGTGTATGTCTATAAAGTCATCAGGTAGATTTCAATGTATAATGTTTAGCACCTCTACTAATTAGTGTGATGTTCTGCTGTGTTGTTGGCACCCCAGGTAATCCCCACTACTTGCCCTTCTGTTGAATCTAGTCAGCCTACCTAGAGATCTTTGTTTTAGGAGGGTCAGCTGTTCCTCTTCTAGCAGCAATCAGTTGTCAATACTCCTTTAGAAAAGATTGGGGTCTGCTGTAATTTTTCCAGTTCTATGCTGGGTTACTACATGGGAGTCCATTTGGCCACCCTGACCAACAAGTCAAAAGATGGTATCTCCTAACTGGCATTGTTGCTTGTTGTATATCCTTTAGCTATGCATATGGACTCTTAGTTTTTCCAGTTCTATGCTGGGTTACTACATGGGAGTCCATTTGGCCACCCTGGCCAATGAGTCAAAAGATGGTATCTCCTAGCTGGCACTGTTGCTTGTTGTATATCCTTTAGCTATGCATATGGACTCTTAGGAAATTATATTGACCCCTTTAATCTTTGGTTATACTTTCCTTTTGGATGTTTAAGGCCATACAGTTGGCCCAGATAAACCAATTTGTTTTACTCTTAAGGTCAATTGAGGATCTGTTCCTCAGGGGTCACATGGGTTTGGGAGGAGGCCCTGATTCCTTTCTTTTACCAGTTCTGCCTATGTGAAGATAAGTCAAAGTTCCTGTTTGACCATGGTTGGCTTAACTTGGAAGCATGGAGGAAATGATTCCTCTGCATTTGACCCTCCTCTTTGTAGATGGGACACTGGTTCAAGTCTACCTTGTGGAGTCTCCTCAACCCTTTTAATATTAATAGCTTTTTAAACTTTTGCTCTCACTTTGGAAATAACATGAAGGTTGACATAATAATATTAATCTTAAAATAATATCAATACTAGTATGTATATGGAATATGCATTAACAGAAATATAATATAGCAACTCAATTAAAAATACAGGTAAAATATCACGGTATAATGGTAAAAGGATAACATGTATGAGTATGTATATATTAAAAGTACCAACTCTAATGCTGATAGGGGTGGTGAGAACTCAGGAGAAGGGACAGAGTGGGAGGTGGGTGTTACTGGAAGGAAGGTGGAGATAATAATGATGCTTGGACTGGGGATAGAGGAGGGAGGTTGGATGGTGCAAGGGAGAGAAGAGATGAATGGAGCAGAGGGAAATTTGTTGCTCTGGAACCCCCTGAGAAATGCATATATGGTGTCTTAACATTAGGGTATGTGTATACCTTTAGCTGTATGGCAAGGAGCACAGTGCCAGACAGGAGAGACCTTCCTTTGAGTGGTTGGTCAGAGTAGTCCAAAAGCCTCCCTCAAATAACACAGGCTATTGCCAAAGCCCTTGGTTATCTCCCAGAACTTGAAGATAAGACCCTGGTGCTCAATAAGACATAACTCTGGACACAGGGCTTGGAGCAATGGAGAATGAACTGAACTGGAAGCCTTCTACCTGAAGTTTAGCTCTCACAGTTCTGGAGGATGCTATGCATGCTGTTAAGGGAGAAAAATCAATCCATGGTACAACCCTGCCCCAAAGCTTACTTATCATAACAACAGGTACAGCAAAGTACTTCTATTAATGCAACAGTGGCACAGTTATCTGAGAAATAATCAACAACTATCTAATTGGACCAAAAGCCCTCTCAATGGGCATATACTCATGGGTGGCACTGTAAACACAGCCAAGTATATATGACTGGAGATCTGGAGAAAACCCAATTTCTGTCATCTCTCTAGAAATGAAATTACTTACCATATACTAAATATATGGTAAGACATAAAAAAGTTAAAATGATAATATTGCTCTTTCATTCAGGCTCATGAAGTAAGACAAAACAGGTGGACCATTCATAAAAACTTTATTTTGGTGTTTTTATCTCAATACATACTTTCCCCTAAATCTAGGGATAGGATCTATGTAACATCAAATTTACCATATGATGATATGGTTTACTAAGGCTCATTTATACACAGACTCATATAGCATATATGTACTTATAAATTTCATTTCTGTATTTCATTCTTCATACAAGTGAAACATGCTAAATTCTTCTGAATTTTAATCTAGGTTCACCTGAAAATTCCTTGGAGAAAAATGTCCCCAACATACACGCAGGCTCCTCTGAGCATACCAGTGACATTAGTTCTTTTAATGTTACATAACATATTCATTTTTCCACATTTTAGAAAATCATAACCATGTAGTTTCTTAGAGCCAATCAGAAACAAAGACAGTTAAAGTAACAATCTAATGCTTGTTCTGAAGCCTAAGGTGAGAATCAAAGTGTGAGCAGCTCTGGCTTCTCCTGAGGGTTCTGAGGGAGAATCCAACCCCTTTTCTTTTAGTATCATGGCAGGTGGCAATCCTTATCAATTATTTTTAACAGATTCACACTCTACTCCCCTCCTCCATCACATACACTTCTCTTTGCATCCCTTTACTGCATCTCCCATAAGGGAAACAATTTTTCAGGGGAGCAGGTCATGTTTCAATCATCTTAATTTTGTTGTTGTTGTTATTGTTCTTTTTGAGACAGGGTCTCCTTGTGTCCCCAGCTGGCCTGGAACTCATTCTGTAGACCAGGCTGGCCTTGAACTCACAAAGACCTGCCTGCCTCTGCCTCCTGAGTGCTGGGATGAAAGGCCTGTGGGCCCACGCCCTGCCTTATCATCTTAATTTTTTAATTATATTGGAAATGACATTATGATAGTTAAACTGTATTCTTAATTTTCAGGGAGAAAATCTGTGAGCCTGTCTAAGAGATACTGTACTACTGAGGGAGGAAGACTCACCCCATGTGTGGGCAGCACCATTCTGTCTGCCAAGGTCCAAAGTTGCATGAAAAGGAGAGACATGTTGAGTGGCGGCATTCATCGCTGTCTGCTTCCTGACTGCAGCAATCTACTGCTCCTGTCACCATGACTTCCTCATCATGATGGAATATAGCCTGTCAAACTGAGAGCCAAAATAAATCCTTCCTTCCTCAAGCTGACTTTGTCAGGTATTTTGTCATGGCAACAAGACAGGTAACTAATACAGATCTTATTCCAAATAAGGTAACAGTCTGTATTAGGGGTTAGGATTTTAATATGTACTTTGGGATTTACCGTGTAATAATACCCAAGAAGTTTAGAAACTGAATTGTTTAGTCTACAAGTTTGTCTTATAAACTTCTGCTATTCACCATAACATCCCATACCTTGATTTTACTTCCTGTAGGGTCAAAGATATTGCATATATAATGAGAGAAGCTCCTAAAGCTGAATGAGACCATCCATCACATATTGCACTGGCAGCTCACAGGGAAGGGAAGCTGAGACACTTTGATCTGTGCCTAATGTTTGTATTTTAAAAATTACCCACACGGATCCATTAGCTAATATTTTAAGAACATGCAAGAGACAGGTTTATCAATACCAAAGAGGCTGCTTGTATGGGTGGCCTTGCTTATTGCACACTCAGCATTTTAAAGAGTAGCTTTGTACATCATACACACACACACACTTATTCTCTGGATAATGTGTGCACAGAAGAAAGTTCTAGAGATAACATGACTGTTACAGAAATGAAATTTGTTAAAATGTGACCCAGACCAACCTGCCATCAGATCAGCAGAAAAAATATCTCTGTGAGCCCACAGATAGCGGCGTACCAACAAGATGTCACCTTGTCACAAGACTTTGTAGGTGTTTCGTTATGCACCATGCTTAGAAACCTAGGTATTTACATATCTTCTCGACAGGAACTTGGAGTGTGATTATAAACTTAAAAACATACTGTTGACATATAATATATTGACTATGTCAAAGAAGATTATCTTAAGAGGTAACATATCAACAGTACATTAAAATAGAACGGTATTCATTTGATTCCAAAATATCATCTAACCATTTTAATCTTTGGAATTTACTGATATTTTTTGCCAAATAAATGCGTATTGCTCCTAATTGTGTAAATCCTTCATTGATATGTGCCTATGTTCAAATAGTTTCCTTCTCCCTGTAAACAATTAACGTGATCTATTTATAATCATGGTAAAGTGAAAGAAATGTCTTTCACAGTTGTAGTGAATTTAAGTGTGACCCAGGAATAAAATGCATAGAATAAATAAGGGTTTATATAATCCTTAAAATTGTGTATTTGGCTTGTCATCAAATGAAATTAACTACGGCTCAATATAGTTCAATGAAATATATACATGCAATCTAATATCTTTCAATGTATGTATGTATTAATTAGCTGATTGGTTATGCATACTAACAAGAGGGACCATGTTTTCACATTTGTTCCTCAAGACTATTTTTTAAATATTTTTATTGAGTTTTTGTGATTTCATACAACAGTTCTTAATCAAATTAAATCCTCTGCCCCATTCATGTACTCATATACCCCCCATTGAAACTCATGCATTCTTTCATATGGGGGTCTGATCAAGAAGTTTTACCCAGATGTCCTTCAGTGTAAGTTTATCCACTGGAGTCTGGTCAGCCTCTCTAGAAATCCTAAGTAAGGCCTATTCTTCCTCATCCAGCAGTAATCATTCTTAAAAGACACAAAGAAATTCCATCTCTATTATAAATCTTGATAGATATACTGAATTAGAAATTAAAACATAATTTAAAAGTAAAATTTCAAAATTATTTTATGACTTAAAATGTGTATATCAATAATTTTTACAATCAAATTATACCTTTGTTATAAAAGATATATAATTATTTATAGAATGATTGTATTTTCCAAAATTAAAGTGATACCATTCTGTGTTTCTATAAAACTCTTTCGTTTTTGGTTTGATAAAAACGGAGCTGGCTTTTCATATCTATATCTGCATATAAAATTAGTGAAATGATGTTTTCATTGAGGAATTTGAAAGAAATTAATCATAGGCATAATTATTTTCTATAAAGAATATTTTAATAGTAGCTTTAAGTATGTGATATTATACTAATATTATCCTGTGATAGTTTCTTAAAATCACTTGTCATACTTTGTGACATTAAATTCCTTGACTTACTTTTAATTTCAAATGATATCCGTGCATACATTTGTGGAATAATTCACACTGACTTAATGTAAATTGTCCAAAAAAAATCTAATTATATTACACAGTATAAAACAGTTAATACTGCAAGTGACCTCTGAGAGGGACAGATTCCTTAAGTATGAGGAAGTTCTCAAGATTGATTGGCAAGTACTGCATTTAACACAAATACTTGTCTTAATAGACATTTTTTCCCATTAATTGCTATATGTCACTTTTCATGACTGTGACAAAATATTTGTGAAACAAACATAAATGAAAGAAAGACAATGTCAGCTTAGTATTTGACAAGTTTCAGTCCATGATCAGCTGGTTCCATTGCTTCTGGACTGAAATTAGTCAGATTATGTTAGAGGAGAAAGCGTGGGAGACCACAGATACCCACCTCATGGTGTTCCAAAAACACTAAGAACAAGCAGAAAGGCAGAAGATGTACCCTTCAAAACTACGCCGTTGGTGACCTACTTCCTCTTAAAAAAGACCTGCCCCCTGCTTTCTCTCAACTCCCAATAACGCCAAGAATGTATTAATCCAATTCAGACAGATCCACTGATTAGATCATAGCCTTCCAGATTCTATGATTAATCAGTGACGGGATCCACTAGGTACTCATCAAATCTATAACACAGGAGGCCTTTGGTGGTATGCTTCACAGTCAAACAATCACACGTGTCTCTTTCAGAACTGATTTCCTCGTGGGCCTATTCAGAAGAGGTGGTGGGGAGATTCTAAGAGGCAGGGGAGGAGGTACATGACCATATGGAAATAGAGTCCTTTATTCCTGGCACCTTTCTCATATGAACCTACAGGAATGTTTTCTGCATGCAGAAGAGCCATGCAAAACCAAGCAGACAAAAACCCAGCACAGAAATGAGGAAATGCACAGCAAGCCCCAATCTTTGAAGAACTATTGACAGCTGATTACTGCTGGGTGAGGAAGAGCTAATCTTCTTAAAGGGAGAGAATCTAGATAGGCTGACTAGACCCCCATGGATGAATTTGCGCTGTGGGATTTCTGAGGATACTAACTTGACTCAGTAGGCCTTAACCCAAATGACAGAATGCATGAAATCCAGTGGGGGAGCTACGGGAGGATGCCAATGTGGAAGGGGTATAAAGATGATTAAAATATCCTATGTGAAATACAGAAAAATTCAACAAAAATTTTGCAAGCAAAATGGTAGATAGAGTCTGTACTATAATCAAACAGGATTATTCATCATGTTCAGATCTTTAGTTAGCAGAAGAAATCTTTTATATATAATTTCTATTCCATCAGACAGAAAACCTTGAGTTGAGTCTAATAAAATAACTCTGCCCACCGTAAGTAAATTTACAAATACAACGTATAAAACGTGTGTGTGTGTGTGTGTGTGTGCATCTATAAGGTTGTGTTTCTGCAAGAAAATGGCAGTGAAGAATACAGTGACTACTAGTATAGATGAAAGTAATTTCTTTAATACTAACAGATGAGAAATCTTCTTTACTAATGGGTTTGGAAATATCGGGGCAAATATTTTGATAATAAGACAAATAATTTCTTAGGACTAAAAAGGTCTCAGAAACACAAAGAAGTCAGATATATTTTGTGACTCACCATGTAAGGCTGGTAAACTAGCAAAAAATACAAATGTAAAACATAAGTCTCAGTCAATTTATACATTTAAAATATTAAATAGTACATATTGAATTGGAATGACTTTTCTGGTTCAAGAAACTTGTATTTCTCTTAGCATTTTGAATATTAATTGCATTACTTACTCTGGTTCAATTTTTTTTTTAAATTGTAGCAGTCAAAGAATAAAATATACATTTTCCCAAAAGTTCTGTTATATAGGACACTTAGAAAGACTTTGCTTGAAAAGACTCAGTTATGTAAATTTTTCTGTGCCCATTATGCTAACTGCTATATGTTGGTAACAAGTTTATATCCCAGGCTTTCTCTTTCGGCCTTGCTAACTGCAAAAGTGCTCACATAATTTTAACCTATAAGAGTTCAGGGAGAAATTTTTCTTGACAGCTTGAATATCTATTAAAATGCATGGTCATTTTTATTGCCTGAACTGTCATAAAGCTTACTTCTTTTCAAAGATTTAATTTAATTTTAGTTGAAGATTCAAGTGCTGATCCTCTTAGACCACAGGGGAAACAGCAAATCTAGGCATGAACACAAAAACCAGTTTATTTCTGAGGGTTGAAATTTAACTCAGAAACCAATATGATATAATGAATGCTGTTGGATGATATTCACAGAAAATGCTATTTTTAAAAAGTCAAGCCATAATGTTCATATATGTGCCCATATATAAGTACTGTATGCTTACCATTACATATAAAATTATGTTCACAAACACATACATGCACACTCACATGTCTTTATACACATCCTTAGCTTTGGATGTCTACATTTTTTGCCACTGGTTTCTCCTGTATATTGTCCATGAATTCTTCCTAGGATCAAGTAGTGTGGGTGATTAGTTGTGTATTTTATCTAGTTGACACTAATTGTAGAAAAAGTCAACTTCATTTTAATTTAAACCAATGATTATTTCTTTTCATAAGTACAATTTTCATAAGCAAGTACTTTGCATGTGTATGTGTATGTGTGTGTGTGTGCATGTGTGAACACATACATATGTGTGCTAGAGATCCTATCAAGGGACTTTACAAAACATATAAGTACTCCATTACATCGCTATAACCTTATAAAGCATAGTTAAAATTGCAGTAAATATACTAGACGAAGTTGAATGATAATACCCTAATTGTAATAGAATGTAAGCCCTTCTCTCTCAAGGATTTGTATCAGGCACAAATCTTGGCTTAAAGCAGTAAAGGAAAGACTTGTGCTTTTTAACTTTATTATATTTTCCATTCTTTGATATAAAGGAAGTTAATGATAATTAAATAAGCAAATCAATGAAAAACATAAATTCAAATAATACTATGTTTACTGAAAAATAATATAAAATGTGGAATAGAGCTAATGGGGCTACAGTTTAAATAGCCAAAGAAACAGTGCTTCTACATTACATTCAAATTGACACCAGAATTATGAGAACAATGCTTTGGGAAAATTTAAGGCAAAAGTTTGAGATTTGGGGTAAGAACAGAACAGAAACCTGAGAACTACTTATGACAATATGAAGGTTATTTTTAAACTTCATATTAGACCACTGTGTGAACCAGAGGGATACTGATTCTCCTTAGTGAACATTATGTAAAGAAGTGAGTCACAAACTTGAAAGAATATAAAGAACTTTTCAAGTCAGTGTGCGAATGGCAATTGAGAAATGTAGAGTTAAGTAGAGGACGTAGCATAGACTAGATTACAGTGGTTTGATGGAATGTAGTCCATGCTAACATGCATTATGTGTGGCTAAATAATTGTCTCCTAGACATGCCTATGTCCTAAGTTCTAAAAAATGTGCAAAAGGAATTTGGAGATATGGTTAAATTAAGGAACTAGAGCTGGAGCCATTATTCTGGGACTCCTCCATGTGTATGTGTATCATATAGTCCCAAGGGTTGTTACAAATAAGAAATAATATGGAAAAGAACAGAAAGAAAAGAAAAGTGTGATTGAGAAAACAATGACTTGGGTGATGTGGCCATGAGCCAACAATTGTGGGAAGGTTCTAGAAACACAAAATGGCAGGAAAACATCGTTTTCATTAAAACATCCAGATTTTTTTATGACTTTCATTTGATCATAGTACAAGGTGTTTGATTTTAACATTTTGATGTCTAGAAATCTAAGGTAATAAATATCTATTGATTTAAGACACCACATTTTTAGGAATGTATGGTAGCAATAATATGGACCTGATGTAAAAACGATGCAATATAGGGATTCTGGGTGATAATGGCATGCAACAGATGAAAGGATAATCTGCTGCATTAAAAACTTTGGCTGAAAACTAGGAATGAGTTCCAAAAACAATTTAAAAATATGACTGATTGAATAAAAATATTTCCTCCAATTCAAAGAAGAGAAAGCAAGGGCCATAGACTACATGTGCATAGATTTGTGAGCTCCACTTTGAAAGCATTTGTTTTCCAAATGTCACATAACAGAGACTTGTATACTGAAAATTAAAAAGAAACGGGATCAGAGCACAGCTGACAAAGGGACAGCTATGATCTAACACTTCTGCAACTTAGGAAAGGTCGTGTGCAGCAGAGTATATTCAGTTGATCTTTCTCAAGGAGTGAAGAATGATCACACACTGGTTAGTTTTAGTATTTACCATTTGAATCCCTATCTACTATCAATCTACATTCCACGTCCAATGCTGTGGGTATCAATTAACTAACTTAGCAAATATTTGTCCAACCTGTGACATGAGCTAGGTACTGTGCTAAATCTTTCATTTGCCAAAAATAATGACAAGATCATTGCTCTTGGTGTTTTGTAGTTTGAGAGTCAAAGAGACTTCAAATGAAAACAGAAGATTTGGGGGGGGACATTTTGTTTATTTAGGCAGGACCACATATTGTATCACAGATTACTATGGAAAGAACTAGGCAGCCCAAGTTGACATCAAGCACACTGAAATCCTATTTCCAGAGCAATAGTTACTTTACATATGTGAGCCACCACATATATGAATCCTGAGAGTTCAGACATCCAAGGAGAAAAATAACCCAAATATAATTTACTAGGGAGAGGACAAGGGAAAATGTACACAAGAAATCAGTCTTCATCTGGATTTTGATAGACTAAGATAACAAGGAAATAAGAAGGCCAGGGATGAACGTTTTCCATCTGAATCTTTATTTTATTTTATTTTTTTTCACATGGCTGTAATGCTTACATTTGGGGTTTGAGAACTGTTAATCTTAAAATTCTTACCTCAGCTGCAAGGTGTTATAGTGCAGGACTTTTCTAGGCTCTATGTTTTGCTTCATAATTTATTATTAAAGAGATAATTTATCCCATAATTTCCCTAATACATTAATCAAAGAAACAGTCCTCCTAAATTTCTAGGAAAGATTGTAGATTTATTACTTTTCTTTATTCCTTTGTTATTAACTTGCTGAGTGTTCACTTTGCTCCAACAAGACAAAGAGAAAACTATGAGAAAAATTTAGCACACAAGATTTAGTTTATAATTTGTTTATAATTTATCCTTTTGATTTGTAACATTTTCTCATCTATGAAAAGGAACCTACTTCTTTAATGAAACTGCCTAGGGTCAAAAATTCAAAATGGAAATATTCATGATAAAGCACACAGAGATCTAGCAATTAAAAGGGCATAATGATAAAGTATCACATTGTGATACCTTCGTTTAAAGTAAAAATGCCTCACATTATACTACATCATTAATTTTACATGAAAAGATTTATAAATCCTTTCTTTGTGATCTGCCTGCAGTCAAAATTCTGCGCATTAGAAAATAATGATTTGTGCCAGACTGGATATAATTCATTCAATAGCAGTTCCTTTTGTTGTGTTATTGTGTGATGTTTCTACTTTGTTAGTTCTAATTAGAAAATAAATGCACACTTGTGAAAATTCAAAGTGCACAGACATTTTTATATTAAGTGCCAAAATTATTAGCTTATTCCTCACTTCCACTTTCATCAAACTTCTGGCTAAATAATGATTGGTATTTCTGCTTTCATTTTTTTAGTAAATATTGTATGAATACATGCTCATATAGGGTTTATTCTGTCTTTTTAATTTTATGTTTTACTAGAATATAGTCACCTACTACAGAATAAGATGTTACAAGAATGGTTTTAAGTCCGCACAAAATGAATTAATTTTCTTAACTATTGGGCTTTATAATTAAACATGTGGCATCATTTACTTAACAGTTCTCTATTTTTGACAGATTGTTTCCAGCTGGATAATTTCCTTCAAGTATTCTTGTACAAAGCCTACTCTGGCAGTTCTTGACATTTGTTCATTCCCCACAGTAAAACTTGTTTTAATGCCAGGCATGGTAGCTCATGCCTTCAATCCCAGCACTTGGGAGGCAGAGGCAGGCAGATCTCTGTGAGGTCGAGGCTAACCTGGTCTATGTAGCAAGTTCCAGGCCAGCTGTGGACACAGGTAGACCCTGTCTCAAAAAACAAATACTAAAAACACCCTTACTTTTATTAGATACTGTTATATTCTTTTCACAAAAGATTAGCCCAATATATCCTTCTGTCAGGCATCCACAAATGACATTTTCCTCATCTCCTTGAAAGTTGCGAACAACATTCATTTTCAAAATATTTATCAATATATTAAAATATTTTTTTCTGTTTTGAGTTCATACTATTGAATACTGATAAAACTGAACAGTTTCCAATAATGACTTTCTTGGCCATTTGGATTTCGTTTTCATTTTTTTTATTTTTTGAACTATTAGTATCAGCACTTTTGTTTTCTACGAGTCAGGATTCATATGTTAGCAATGGAAAATCTGACCACTTTTCAAAATTTTATTTTTATTTGTAATTATGTGTGTGTCTGCGTGTCTGTGTATGGGTATGTGCACATAAGTGTGGGTGCCTGGGGAGGTCAGAAGAGGGTATCAGATCCCCTCGTGCTGGAGTTACAGGCAGTTGTGAGACACATGATATGGGTTATATCAAGGGCAGTAATACACTATCAAACCACTGAAATATCTCTCTAGCCCACTGATCAATTTAAATATTTTAAATTATTAATTTTATTTTATGTGTATGAGTTTATTGCCTGCATAAATGTAAGAGCACCCATGTTGTACAATGCCCACAGAGGTCAGAAGAGGGCATTGAGTCTCCTGGAACTGGAGTTATAGACAGTTGTTAGCCACCATGTGGGTATTGAGAACTGAGTTGGTTCCTCTACAAAAGTAGTCAGTGTTCTCTTTACTCCTGAGCCATTGCTCTGGCCAGAAACCCACTGACTGCTTTTAAAATAAACTGACACCTAGTTACATTTGGGGAAGGCTGGCGCATTTTCCCTCGTTTCGGTACTTTTTTTTTTTTCCTTTTAAAATTCTTATGTTTGTGCCCCAAATATCTTATTACATAGATTGGGATATTTCACATAAGTTAAGGAAGGCTTGATTGATCTGGTAAAGTGAGGTATGCCTGTAATCCCAGCACTTGGGAGGCAGAAACAGGTAGATCTGTCTGAGATAGAGGCCAGTCTGGCCAACCTAACAAGTTCTAGGTCAGCTCAAGTTACAGAGAGAGCCTGTCCTAAAAAAAAATAAATAAATAAGGCTTGATTGAAAGAAGGTTTGCTTGAAGTACTATTCTCCACTGGTAAAACTATATTAAGATTTGGTACATCATCCAGTGCATGCAACATAATTGTATTTTGTTACTTTTCACAAAGCTTTGCCCAAATGTCCCACAACTAGCAACTTGATAGAGGAAGAGCTTATTTTGTCTTGCAGCATAACTACCCTGTTGGGGGTGGGGGGTGGCAGCATGCTGGCCCGCACCTTTGGCAGTTGTAGCTGTAGGAGCTTTCTCACATCTTGACAGACCAGAAAGCCAAAAGATAAAAGCCAGTGCTCATGGAGATTTCTGTACATTCCCCAATTACTTAGTTTAAACTACTGCCTCTGAGGTGTTTCCACTGACAACATGGTGTGTCTTCTATCCTCAGTTAATACTCTCTGCCAATGTCCTCACATGCAAAGCCATAGCTATGCTTCACTAACGCCCAAGACTTTACATAAACCAGTAATGCTGACAGGCATAATAACCATCAGTATTCATAAATGTAATTAATGTCAGCAAAAGAAAGTGATCCATAACAAATGACAAAATAGAAACTAAAATCACATATTGCCTTGAATTTAACAACAACCAATATCACCCCAGAAGTTTAGAAAAAGGTAAAAACTTTTAAGTAAAATTAGGTTACTTTACTTTTTATCTTTTGTAAATTTCATACAGTGTATTTTGCTCATATTTGTATTCCCTCCAGTATCTGCACCCCTCCTTCCAATTCCCCCACAAAATTATTGTACTGTTAGAGTGATGAGGGCCACTCTCAAAGCAGGGGAATGGTAACCCAGCACATAAGAGTCTGATGTCTGGTATCTCCCCAAGGAGACTCAGGTGCTCTCAGACAGCCTCAGCAGGACAAGGCCAAGACCCAAGGTAAGCCTATGGGAACAGGATAGGCTCATTCTTACTAGCTAGCAAAGAAGACCTGATCTCTGGATCATCTGGACCAGAGATGGTCCCAAAGCAGGGGGATGGGCCTGGTGATATCTGGCTAATTCTTAACAGCTAGTCAAGTGATCTCCGGCAGTCTCAGGTGGATGGGGTCAAGGCACAAGAACAGCAGATGGGGAGAGGATGGGCTGGTTCTTACTAGATAGGAGAGAATGTTTGATCTCCAGTGCAGTTGGTGGAACTGGCAATGATCCTGAAGCAAACAGATGGGTACAGGGGGATTTGGGTAACACCCCAGCTAGTCATACAGTCTCTGGCAGCCAAGGCACAAGGAAAATTGATGGGAACAAAATGGACTGATGCTCACTAGCTAGCAGAGAAGGGGAGCTCTGAGGAAATGAGAGGGACTGGAAATAGTCCCAAAGCAAGGGCACCAGTCTGGCAGGATTTGAATAACTCACCCCAGTGAATCAGACACTCTCTGGCAGGCTAGAGGGCCAGTGGGAACAGGATGGGCTGATTCTTACTAGACAGTAGAGGCCTGAGCTTTGGAATTCTTTGTGTGAAAGACATTTTTTCTAGCTGTGCTGTTCTCACTTTTGTTTCTATGATTGTACATAGTGTACATGTTTGCCGGCTTTATTTTCTTCTCATGTTTTATTTTTTCACTTGTATTTTGTTCAAGAAGTATTTTGAACTTACTGAACCTGTTATTTTTAAGTGTACACACAATTTGGATAATAAGTTTCACCCATCATACATTAATATATTTACATAGGTGTACTGTTATGTTCCCATTTCTTCTTCCAGAAATCTGATTAAAAATAAATCAAGACTCATTAAGTCAGCTGTTTCAGTTTGCAAACTCACATTTTGTGATGTCTTTTTCTTTTTTTTTTTGCTCTTTGTTTTGGGGGATATTTTCTACTTTTGTTGAAAAAAACATGGATCTTTCTAAGAAAAAAAGCAAACAAAATAGGTCTTTAAAAAAAATAAGCTAAAAGAGATTCTTGTGTCTAACACTACTAGAGTAAGAAACAAACACTTGGCTTATGGTACAGTAATAAAAAATTAATAATTAAAAACAAAAGCTACACTGCCCAGTCTGTGGTATCCCAGCATAGTCATTTTGGGAATTTCAGGCTAGATTTTGCTCTCTAGAAATCCATTTTGTTTGGTAATTTTTCCCATATTAATATAATTAAATTTTCTTTCTTTACGAAACATATGGATTAGAGTTACAGTAACCAGATTAATTTGCTATTAAATTAATTTTATCATCTTTATTTTTCCTTATTATGACATTCCTATCCTTATTTCCAGGTATAATAGTTTGGGGCGTGAGGTCAAATAAAAAAAAGAGAGAGAGAGAGAGAGAGAGAGAGAGAAAGAGAAAGAGAGAGAGAGATGCATAGTAAAAATAATAAAAGAAAACTTGCTTTAGCTGGGCGTGATGGTGCATGCCTTTAACCTCAATATTTGGAAGGCAGAAGTAGGTGGGTCTATGTAAAATCGAGGTCTGCCTGATTTATACAGCAAGTTCCAGGCAAGCTGGTCATAGAGACCCTGTCTCAACCCCAACCCCTGAAAAAATCCTGCCTTTAACCTGTGTTAGATGTGACCAAATCATTTTTTAGTTCAGTGCCAATTTGGCACCACTCACTGCAAATCAACTGCTCTGCCTCCTTGTATCGTTCTCTCCTCTTACTAAGTCTTGCTAGACTATCACATATGTCTCTCCAGTTTGAGGCAATTTTAGAAATTTTCATTTTCTTCTCTTAAATGATCCTTGTCTTTCTTGACACCATATTTTATAATCATTTGTATATAAAGTTTTGTGTATCAGTATCTTCCAGTAGAGAGTCCTTTTCCCACAAATCCATACATGCATTTCCTAGAAGCAAAGTTCACTAAAAAAGTCCCTTGTTAGTTCCATCCGAAAATCTTAGGAAAGAATAATTTGAGTAAAAGAAACTCACTAATCAAAAGAGTTGAGAGGAGGACATGGCCATGTACATTTAGGAAGGAAAAATGTATTCTGAAAGGTAGTATTAAACTAAGTAGAGAAGCTGAAAATTAAGTGACAATGTGAATTATGGAAATTATACAATTTATAATCCTATAAATGCAATTTATCAAAATTCTTTTTAATATATCTCAAAATTCTAGTGATACTTTGAAAGAAATTTAAATTTTTCTCTTTTTTTGGACAAGTTATTGATTCATAATCTTATGCATTTATTTTTAAAATATTTAAAAAATATTTTCATTTATTATGTTTTCAATTTATGAGTATATTGCTTGCATGTATGTAAGTGCACCCATGTCATGCAATGCCCATGGAGGTCAGAAGAGGGCATCAGAATCCCCCACAAATGCAATTAATTATTGGCAGCTGTTAGCTACTAAGTGGGTGCTGGGAATCAGACCGCAGTCCTTTGTAAGAGCAGACATTCCTCTTAACCACTAAGCTGTCTCTCCTGATTTATAATTAAAAAGACTTAATCGCAGCATGGATGTGGAGACATGGATAAGAAACCCCAAATATACTTGAGAAACTACTAGCACTATGGCTGCTGGGATGGGGA
>NW_008341810.1:7056625-7060649 GCF_000622305.1 Nannospalax galili | reverse complement strand
GAGGAAGAAAAAGATTTCCTTCAAATTCCTTTTGCAGTTGTCCTGTTGATTGTTGTACACACAGAAGACTCCAACAAATTCAACAAAAACCTAGAGTCAGGATATTTATATTTGTGTGTGCCTGTATATGAGAGAGAGAGAGAGAGAGGAGAGAGAGAGAGAGAGAGAGAGAGAGAGAGAGAGAGAGAAAATATTAAATTATGTGGGGGACAGTAAGGGACAGAAAGGGAAGATGTGGTTGGGGGATATAAATATAAAATTATCGTGTATAAAAATTCAATAAAAATTTTAAAAAATGAAATTAAAATAAATAAAGTAAAATTGACAGTTTAATGCTTACATAACTATGCCAATTTTTATGGACTAATTTATATTCAAAATTTAATGATTAAATCTTTTGTTATCAATATGACTCTATTTGGAGATTAAATGCCTAAGGACGTAATTAAGGTTAAATGGTGTCATAATGGTAGCTGTATTTCAGTTAGTGCTGATGTTCTTATAGGAAGAGGGAGCGATACTAGAATGCACTTGAAGAAGAATTCTAAGAGGAAACAATGGACAGATTCCTGTTTATCCACCAATTACAGTGGCTTCAACTGAAAACAAACCTAACAAACTCTACCCTTGAAATTTCACACTCAAAACTGAAAGAAACAAATTTGATAGTCCATATTATTTTCTTAGCGCTGTCCTTGTAAGCTAGTGTGCTATTAATGGGTTCTAAGAAAACTCTTGAAAATCATATCAAAGGTCAATGTGATGACCCTTGATAGTAGAAACTTGGATTCATTGTTTCTATTGAAATCTTGGGAATGTACAGTCAGGAATGTAGGATAATGCATGAAATAATTATATTAGCCTGATTTTTCAATACTCAGTATTTCTAGACTTTATAATGCTTTTTTTTCTTTACATGGCTTTAAAAAAATGTACATTTGCAACTTTCTGTCCTTACTGTCATTAAATACTCATTTTCATATTTAAGAATGAGATTAATTGAAAGACTTAGACTTCCTGTACAATGGCATCTGCATGGATTTGTTAAGGTAATTAAATTGCATGACAAATGTAAAATGCCTACTAGTGTTTTCTTCTTATCTTTATTATGTGTTTCCCAATGTATTGTATCACAACCCTGGTAAAAGCACAATACAATTTTCTTTGTAAATACATTGAAACCAAATAATAAATGATGAAAAAGTTAAAGAAAACTTGCCTTAGCTGGGCATGAGGGTGCACATTTTGAAACTCAATATTTGTAAGGCAGAGGTAGATGGGTCTATAACTTTAATAATTTTAAATTAATCTGTTTATGTTCATAATAACATTGAACTTGCCATGATTTTAATGAATATCTCCAAAATTTCTATGTTGTATCTCGACCTTCAAAATATTGGTATTACAACTTGGGTTATTTAGGAAGTGATTAGGTCCTGAGGGTTTGTCCTCCTGAAATATTAAAGTACTAAAGAGAATTAGCTAATATCATTTTCTTTTCTCTTTTCTCTTTTTTTCTTTCTGCTCTATAAGGAAACAGTATTTGGCCTGGGGCATGGGGCAATTAGGACTGTTTCAGATACTGAGATCAAGCCATCAAGCAGTCACAGAATCTGCTGATTTCTTGATATTGACCTCCTCAGACTTAAGACTGTGAGAAATACCTTTATATTATATATAAATTCCTTTTTGTAGTATTTAGTTATGGCACCAGGAATAGGCTAAGCCATTGATCAAGGCCAATTTTGCTAAGAGAAAAAAACAAAGCCACTGAAATCCTAATGAACAAAAGCAAAACTGAAAAACCAAAAGTAGAGAGATGGCTCAGAGAGTTTTGTTCTGGGCTAACCCCAACCCATGTGAGACATAAGTCATTCCCAACAGCCTCTATAAATAAAAATGAATAAGAGGATCTACTCAAACTTCACAGTTCTAAGAGAACTCGGGAGGTCAAATGTCCCACCTACAGGATTGTCTGTGGGATCCATGTCCAACTAAGACAGTTATCTTTTGCACTGGATGGAAAGTTAGCTCATGCCCTCTTCTCTAATGACAAGTAAAAACGTTACTCACATTCTCACTTTTTGGGATACACTGTGCCCATGACCACCCTGCCTCAGATATTCCTCAGTGTCAGATTCTTCACTTTTATTTTATTTACTTTTCCTCTGTTTAAGAAAAACTTTGGTCTCAATCTCTTACCTGAGCACATTATTTTGTGCGTTTCAATCTTTTTTGACACTTCTATCTACATCAATGTTTTTCTTTATCTCCTTCATGTGTTCCCACCTAGCTGGAATCTTCTCTCACATCTTGGATACAGTGTTTTAAAAGTGTGTTAGATCAGTTGGAAAGCATGGAAAGTATAAATGAAAGTGGCATAAAAAATTCAGAAGTCAAGAAGATAATAGAAGGTGACGTTTTAAAATTAAATGCAAACAGTGGTCCAGAAAGTACAAACAGAAGCAGGTGGGAAGGGATATTGTTCAGGAACCAAACCAGAGGGGGACAGAAAGGTCAGTGCAGGGTGCGTGCAGCCTGCTCAGCAAACATCACTGTCTCCTCTGGCCATAGAAGTAAATAGAAAATTCACGACTGGGGCAATAGAGGAACAGTAAATAAAATTGCTACCAAGAAGCCAAAATCAAATAAAAATAAAAATCAGGCTTTATTAACAAAAATGAATTTTCAGTCTAAAAGTCACATAAAGGCAACTAAGGCTATGCCCGTAAAATTTCTGAAGTTCCAAAAGTTCTGAGATGTTTTGGGGGGCACAAAAGCCCAGTAACAAGAGAAAGAATGAATATTCCTGACATAGACCATCTAAGTAGCATAACTACTCTCTGCACTGGAGAGATTGCTCAGTGGTTAAGAGCACTGACTGCTCTTGCAGAGGACCTGGGCTCAATTCTCAGCACCCACATGGCAGCTGTGAACCATCCTTAACTCCAGTTCCAGGGAAATCCGAAGCCCTCTTCTGACCTCTGCGGAATATGGCAGCTGTGAACCATCCTTAACTCCAGTTCCAGGGAAATCCGAAGCCCTCTTCTGACCGCTGCGGAACTGCATGACACGGTTACGCTCATATACATGCAGGCAATACATTCATACACACAAAATAAAAATAATACATAAAATATTTTTTTAAATCTTTATAAAAAAAAAGGTCAGCTCTGGTTCAGGGAACTTGAAGATTTTCACACTGAACCATCCTTAACTCCAGTTCCAGGGAAATCCGAAGCCCTCTTCTGACCGCTGCGGAACTGCATGACACGGTTACGCTCATATACATGCAGGCAATACATTCATACACACAAAATAAAAATAATACATAAAATATTTTTTTAAATCTTTATAAAAAAAAAGGTCAGCTCTGGTTCAGGGAACTTGAAGATTTTCACACTGATGTACAGCATCATTGAGAAAGCAGCACTGTATCGTCAATCCAAACTCTTTTCTTCGTCTCTGTCAAGTCTCCTAATGAGCCTGCCAAAGGCATTGATTCTGCTTTTTATCTTCAGCACTTACTTTTCTTTCTTTCTTTCTTTCTTTCTTTCTTTCTTTCTTTCTTTCTTTCTTTCTTTCTTTCTTTCTCTTTCTTTCTTTCTTATTTCCATATCTCAACTTATATTACCCATCTGTGTGCATGTCCTATCCATTGCATCTTAATCCTAGTTTCTTTAAATTCAGGTTCTGATGCTATCAGCACACATGTACACACACCATGTGTGTATCTGGTGGGATGCCAAATCTACTTTTTCAAACTGTGCGTGTATGTGTGTGTGTGTATGTGTGTGTGTGTGTGTGTGTGTGTGTGTGTAATGTGTCCTGCAATGATCTTCCAAGAGCTATAGTGAATAAAATAACTTGTAAATATATTTTTACATAATATGTTCAAGGAAAGCCCAAGCAGGTTAGTAGAATACTGTTTCCAAATAAAAAGTAAAAGAAGGGTCATAGAGTGATTGCCTCACATGGTCCAGACATGGGTTTGATCTCATGGCTAACAAGTAAATAAATAAAT
>NW_008341810.1:7017341-7056581 GCF_000622305.1 Nannospalax galili | reverse complement strand
GGACTGAGTAAACATTATGATTTCTGACTTATTATTTTTCTATACTTGTGTCTCTGTAATTTGAACTTTAGATTGTTTTCACTCTGCCTTCCCTTTTAGGTGTGAAGGGACCAGAAGACAGATTTGAATTTGGTTGTTTCCCTCATCTGTGTTCAGCTAAGCTGTGATAAACCTCCAGTAAAATGATTCTGTTTAATTAGCTCTTTTGGGTTGAAGTCTTGCTTAAAATAGAGTTCTCTAGTGTATATAGAAATGATTATCTCTCCAATAGTGAATGAAAGCAAATTTTTCACCAACTACTCACTGGGAGAACCTCACTGAGTTCCTCAAGCTAAACTTCAAGTATGGGGATCCCTGTGACTGGATATCCCTATTTTTTAATTTTTATCCTTTCTTTTCTCACACTGATTCTACAACAATTTATCTGTTATCATTTGAGTTTAGATACAAGATTGGTTCCCATGGAGTTCATCCTCTTGTGTTTGTCCTTTTTAAATTCTGATCCTTATAGCTACTTGTAGCAGTAATTTGGAAGCAGAAAGTTTTCCTTCCAATCTTGTTGCAGCTCATGTATGAAGATTCATTAATTTTCCAGTACATTCTTTTTTAAAGAAAAATTTTGTTGGGACACACTGGTGACTTGTAATCTTCTTACCATGAAAATGGGAAATCTCAAGTGAACTTTTAATGGACAAACTATCATTCCATGTCCCCCAGTTCATGTTTTCTAATAATTGTTCGGTTTTTAAGAATTATGATGAAATTTTTTAGTGCGGTATGTTAGATACTTACTTTCTAGTCCAGTCCATGTTACACAACTGCTGAACGTCTTACAAGCCAGTCATGTACTTAATTTCCATTAATTGAACAGTCATTGGTTTTATCACGGTTCTTGCTTGTACCTATTCATTGTTGTCTGAGTCCCAAACTTAAATAGTCTAGAGTGGATAGTACGCACTTCTCAATCTTGGCTTTTGTGGAAACCTATGTAAAGAAAGTTTATAAAAACACAGAATTTTTTTAATGTTACATGAGAAAAGCAGAAAATAAACTATTCGTTCTTGAAAGATTAGAAATTTATTAAAGGGAACTCAACAAATACAAATCTACAATATTAGTTTTGAAGGTGACGAACTAAGGTTTGAAGAGCCTGCAAATTGTCATAAGCATCTAATCTACTTAGAAAATTAAGACAGTTGAGTCTTCCAGCTTTTAGTTGTACCTGCTTTCTCCTACATTACCACCTCTTCTTGTGAGTGCTGCAGTACCTTTCAGGTTCTCCATTTAACATTTACCCCCAAAGAGAGCAAGTGTAGATTAAAGTACATAAAGCTGTTCAAGGCAGGAAATGATAACCACTACCTCTATAGCAGGCACCCAGCACTTCTACACAGATCTATTCATATCCACAGACTCACTGTTTATTCTTCATGGTTCGCCAGAAACATCCATTATAAATTTTTTGTTGTTGTTGTTGTTCAATACTCTTTATTGAAATTTGTGTATTTTATACACAACATCTTAATCATTTTATACCCTCTTCCCCATTAGGACCCTCCCATACCTGCGCCCCCCACTGGATTTCCTTCATTTTCTTATTTATATTATGGTCTATTGAGTCAAGTTAGTGTCTTCAGCCATACATACCTCAGAGCAAGTTCATCCACTGGGGTCTAGTCAGCCTATCTAGAGTCACTCCCTTAAAGAAGATCAGCTCTTCTTCATCTAGCTATGATCAACTACCAATAGTTCTTCAACTGACATTGGGGCCTGCTGCCCATTTCCACAGTTCTACAATGGATTATTTTATGCTTCAGTTTAGATAGGGTTTTCCTGTATTCCCAGTTAGCCTGGAGATTGCTATGTTAACCAGGCTGGTCTGATTCTCTTGCCTCTGCCTCCGACATGCTGAGATTAAAGGTCTGCATCACCATCCCCAGGCCCCCTTGTGAAATATTTTATATTCAGTATAAAAGCATGCATTTTTCCCTTCAAAAACTACAAATTGTTTCTGTGCTGACATTTAAGATTTCCATTATGTGGTGTCTCTTGATACTAATAAGATACAAAATTATGTTTGCCAAAAGGGTTAGGGTTAGAGTTAGGGTTGGGGTTAGGGTTAGGTACTGTGGTATTAGATTCTGCCTTGAAATGAATCACACTGATGTGGAAAATGTATAGCTAGCAAATTGAATTGAAGGAAATGCTGAGAATAGCTATTTCAGTCTATCAGTTTGGGAGGTTTATTTTTGTTTGTTTTTTTTTGTCAGGCTTTTTTATATGAATTCTTTCTTTCAAATGGGGTCTCCTTGTAGTTCCAACTGGCCTGGCACTATCTATGTAGACCAGTCTGCCCTCCATCTCTCAGTGACCTATCTGCTTCTGTCTCCCAAGTGTTGGTTTTGAAGGTGTAGCCATCTGTCCTGATGATCAGTTGGTTCAACTGGACATCATTGCAAAGATTGCCTCCCTAGGTCTACCAATCACCTTCGTTATCACTCAACCGAATACCTGAGAAAATGCAACTTCTGGCAGAACTTTTTATGTTGCTTTGTGATGATAGATAGCATTCATCTTGGTGGATAAGACAGTGTCATGGCGATGGGAAGGTGGAGTGGCTTGTCACATTGCCTCCATGATCAGGAAGCAGAGTGAGATGAATACTAATGATTTGCTCACTTTTTCCCTTTATTCAGCCTGATATTCTGGATCATGGAATGCTGCTGTCTGTACACAAGCTGGAGATCTCATTCTCAGTTAAACTTTTCTGGAAATGTCCTCATGGACACACACCCCCCCAAGCTGTGTCTTTCATCCATTCCAAATTGAATTAAGCTGAAACTGATAATGAATCGTTGAGTTTAACAAACCTCAGCTTAAAAGAAAAAAATAGAAAAATAGAAATGAAAATTCCAAACTTCATCTTACTTATTATCTACTTAACCATCCAAATTTAATCTCATTTTTGAGTAATATTACCCTAGATAAGGATGCATACAGCAAAATATACAGAAGTAAAATATTTCCAATTTATAAAATTTAAGTATGTGATACTCAAATAATAAAATAAAATAGGTACCAATTTATATTTTATCATTCATGTAAGATTTAAATAATACCATACTTAGTGTTAAAGAAAAATGAATTATTGATATAGTGATCAGAAGTGAAACATAACTTGTTATAAGGAAGCAATGACATTTTAATAGGATTTTAATCAATTTTTCTTAGGTTAGGAAATAATGGATTGATTCCAGAAGAACCAAGTGTAAATTTGTTCAGTTAACTACTTCTTCCTTTCAAGGAAGATTTAATCTTTAGAATAGCAACAGAAAAATCTGTCAAAAGCTAAAAATAAAAACGGCAATGGAGTTGACTGGACTAGGGTTTGGAAGTATTGATGAATTTCTCTCCACAACATGAGTTAAACCAGATCCAAAGCAATAATTTCTTAACCTATGAAAATGTTAACCTATGAATTCATTAAATTTTATTCAATATGCAATCAATCGTATTCTAAAATGGAAGATATTA
This sequence comes from Nannospalax galili, assembly GCF_000622305.1. Classification (NCBI taxonomy): domain Eukaryota; kingdom Metazoa; phylum Chordata; class Mammalia; order Rodentia; family Spalacidae; genus Nannospalax; species Nannospalax galili. Next base: position 7,053,047 of record NW_008341810.1, on the reverse strand, counting down.
GTAGGGTTTTCTGATAAAATTATAGGAATCAAAAGAATATTCAGGGGATGCAGAAATTTAAGAGTATTTATTTGCATTTCAGAGAGCTCCTGCAAATGGCAATGCAGAATGAAGTCTAGGATTTATTAATGATAAGCCAAAACACAGTTATAAATGTTTTTAAGTCTTGGGAGGTTACTTAATCTGTTAGTTGAAATGTTAAGTCTTTATGCCTTTACATAGACTCATACCAATAATTAGATCATGTTTGTTAAATCTTATGTAAATTAGAAAATTTGATAATTGCTTCTAAATTGTTGGAAGTACTGTGTTGTGCCCAAACTAATTCTGGCAATTTCTACAAGAACCATTACTTTTTTTTTTCATTATTGTGCTGTACCCAGTGTCTTTTCACAGCTCCAGACATATGAAGATTACATTGAACAAAAACAGGTTAAATAGGCTAAGAACGTTGCATTACACTCTTCTGGTGATAACTGTAATGAACACTTTAAGTTTCAATCTTATTTTTTCATGTCAAACACAATTACCATTTTCCTAAAGCTTTTTTTCTAGTCAGTGTTCCGTTATCTAATTTTTTAGACTTTAGTCATTGATGATTCATTTGAAACAAAATTCATGAACATGTGCTCAATGCAGCAGGAAATTGTATCTTGATGTGCATAAATCAAGGAAGATATTAAGCCGTAGGAAAAGTTATACATGGAATATATATTGTATAATTCTTTTGCAATTACAACTTTGATGTTTTAAAAAAATATTTATTTTATTTTATTATTATTATTTTTCTGTGTACGAGTGTCTTGCCTGCATGTATGTACATGCACCCATGTAATGACCCAAGGAGGTTAGAAGAAAATGTCCAGAACTCCTGAAACTGGAGTTATGGGTGGTTGTTAGCTACTACAAGAGTACTTGGAATCAAACGCTGGTCCTCTGCAAGAACAGTCAGTGCTCTTGACCACTGAGCTATCTCTCCGGTCCCAACAACTGTGGTTTTAAAAGTTCAATTTTACCTCACATTGTCATTCTTTACCTATGTAAACTGTCATCCCTAACACAAAAGAAATGCATCCTATGAATCCGAGAGGCGCACAAGAAAATATGTTTGGTGGTCTGCCCAAGAAATAGTAAATGCTGAGGCAGATCAGATGCAGTACATTTCCCTAGCCTAGAAGAACTTGTGAAGTGGCCAAATGCGGTATTGATTTTTTTTCACATGATTATTTACTTTGCCAAGCAATATTCCTTGATTGTGTTCTGTTGACGTCCATGGCAGAAGCCAGCTGAGAATGCTATGTTTAGACATGCATCTTTTACAACTGTGATTTGTAATGCCACTGGACAGTCAAACAACAGATAATTACAATATATAATCTTGTTTCTGTGGACTGTGTCCTTAATGCTTTATCTACTACTTTTCTGGTAAGTATATTGTGTTATATCATATTATATATTATATTAATTATATTATATATGATATATTATTTACTGCAGATGAGAATCTCTTTTTTTGAATATCATGTTTTATATTTTTTATTCCAGATAATTTCTTTGCCAGGTGTTTTATAGTTCTTCACAAAGACTCAAATTTAATTGATCAAAAGAGATAAATATGGACATTTATTTTAAAATATGGACATTAATATTTTTAAATAACTAAAACAAAAATTATTAGCAAGAAGAGGAAATCGGTGGGGTGTTGCAATGTCTTATATTAGTTAAAAAGGATCCAACAGTTAAGAAAGAAGTGTAGTTATTAAGATTTCTAGAAGCCTTCAGTGTGGATAGACATTCCATTCATTCTAGAATCCTATGGTGTCATTCATCTTCTACAATTTGAAGTGCCACATCTTTCTGAAGAGCTGATAGTTCCAGCTGTAGAGGTTGAGCCCTCCCAGCATGCGTCACTTGGCCATCACTGAATGTTGAATGAATTAGACCTGTCCATATTTAGAATAGTTATTCCTGGAACTCAGACATGATCATTTTTCTTCCCCAGTGAGATAGTGTCTGACGGTTTGACTCATCCCAGTATGATCCCGGGGCAGACGGATGCAGAAGTTTTAAATTCCAGATGGTTATCCTCTCAGATTTAAGGCACACAGTCTACCGTGAGATTTATGGAAGTGGAGCTCTTTAAGGCTGAGGTAACAAAGAGAGCACTCTTACAAATTCAAAAAAGAAAGCTTCAAGTCACCTTTAACATTTCTGTCTCAATCACAGTAAAACTCTTTTATTCTCACAAAAATATAGGAAAATGTATTTGTCTGAAATTTCAAGTCAATACTTTACAAGGCACTTTGATACAATGGCTTGTATCTAAAATCAGCTTCTAAATGTACTACATATATAAAACAGTGCAGTGCAGTTCTGTGAATTTTACAATGTCTTTTCTGTGTGTGCACATGAGTGTGCTTACTTGTATATATTTATGGATCAACTCTTCTAATAGTATGTGTTCAGTAGGATTTTTGATAAGTATGTAGTGTTCTTCATTTAGTGCTTCTAATACTAAATGAAGCATGGCCAGTGTCCAGGGAAAAAAATTGAAAAGGAAAAGACAATGAAGTAGATTCTGATAAGTATGAATGTTCTTTATTTTATGAGGATAAGGACATTAAAAGTGACCCAAACAAGACATTGCCTGTATTTTATTATCATGAATGTGTTTGTGTTTATGGTTTCAAATTTTAACCACTCAAAATACACTGATGGATATTCATTAAACCAGTGAAAAATTCTAACAAGGAAACTGGGGTGGGGGTGAAGAATAGAATGTATGTATATTAATTTCAGGATTTTTTTTTGTCTTTTTTTGACAGGGTCTCCCTTTAGCCCCAGCTGTCCAGGAACTGGCTATGTAGGCCAGGCTGTCCTTGAACTCACAGAGATCTGCCTGCCTCTGCCTCCCGAGTGCTGGGATTAAAGGCATGCGCCACCACGCCCAGCTAATTTCAGTTTTTATTCTTTAAAAGGCTGCTTCCTGACCCCACTTTCCCACGATTTTGCTTTATTTCTGCTCACTTCAGAAAGAAATGTAGTGGCTCCCTCAGTGCCTGCCCTGCAGTCTTCATAGACTCGTTTACCCAACTTCTGCTCTACAGACAAATCATTCATTCTCAGAGTGCTCAGTCTCAATGTTGCACCCACAAATTCTAGATTTCTGGAAGAACCGAAGTAAGTCCTTCCTTTTCACCATTTCTTTCCTTTCACTTTAAAATGAGAAGAGTTCTTAAAGGCCAGGAGGACAACGTTAAATTTAGACAGTAGCGGAACGCCTGTAGGACTTAGGATTCAGCATTAAAGTGCAGCCCTCTTTGCTACAGAAGAATAACTTGGAATCCTTTCTTCCCAGACAGGAATGTTGGGGCATTTGAGCCAAAATAGGATGACTGCTTGGTGCTCTTCTGTTGACTCACTATGGGAATTAAGTTTGGCCTGCCCTTGTCCGGGTACTTTTTTTATTAGATTTATGAACTTTGACATGTTCTATTCCAGTGTGGATATGATCTGGAAAATTTAACGAGTGTGTATAAGAGGAAAATAAGAGGAATTCTTGAAAAGAAGAAATATTCAGAACTCATTGACCCTCCGCCACAATTTGCAAATTTTATAACTACTTTTCACTTAACATCTCCCCCAAACCCACTCCTTTTATGCATATAGGTCAGCTTCTGTCATTTAAGAGCCTGATTAATATATTATAACCTGTAAGATAGGACACCTTCCCTTTGTGACCTCATCATCTCATAAGTCAGAGTCTGCTTGGACATCTCGCATTGCAATGCTGGACCATTATGAAAAAGAGAAAACACTGTTTTCCCTATTCTCACCTCATTTTATTGTGATTTCAAAGAAAACCTTGTAACTGCAGCTGGGGAGATAAATGAACAAAACAAAACATGTAACCAGCCATTCTTTACTTATTGACTAAATATGTAATTGGTTCTTTGTTTTGCAAAGGCAGTCACTGGTTTTGATTCTTAAATTTCCCCACTAAAGGAAAAAAGATATAAAATAATTCCTCTGCTTTTATAGTTGCATAATTAAGGAACTGCCAATACAGAACACACAGTTAACAATTTTTTCTCACATCTTTTAAACTATTTAAGTTGAATATGAATTTTTACTGTTTAAAGACTAGATTTTAAAGCAGCTAAATAATTTAAAATATCATTTAATATATGAGTCCATGATTTAATTTCAGAAAATATAATCTCAAAAATAGTCCATGAAACAAAAAAAAAAAAAAGAAAGAAAGGAAACAATTTGTAAAATCATTGTTTGCAGTAGAATAGCTGCTGGTGTCTGAAACCTGGAAAGGATTAAAAGAGAGAGCAGCCTGAAATCCCTACCAGTGTGTCTGGATCCTGTCATTGTTAGAGAAAGAGTTAGAGAAACAAGTAAGGAGCTGGGAGAACGTTATGCTGTAAGGTAAATATAGAAATTCTCAGGATGAGAGTAGGCTCCTGAAGAATTTCATCCCTGTGATTTTTGAGCTGCTTGTTGCTAAACAAACCTTACTGAAGGGGTAATATTCATGAACTAAGGTGAGGAAAATCTATGGACTTCCTAGGGCAGGACTGGGATTTCCCCAGAATTGGATTTATTCCTGTTTTCTTTCCTTCTATGGGATTTCTGGATACGTCAAGGCATCAGATGTGTGATAAGGAAAGACAAGTGTTACTGAGGTGCCATTTTAATAAAGCCAAGGAGCATTTAGCCTCCATGTTGGTTCGCCATGATGGTCCCAGGTAGTATTGGGTGGCCTTATTATAATTTTGTCAACATTGAGCTAGCCACCTTGATAATTATCTTTTTCCTTATCTCTATCTCAACTACTTCAGGAGTATAAATCAGCCTGTGTAATATTAAGGATTTCAGATTTTAGCTTTCTGTTTTGCGGATTAATAGTCTAGAGTTTCTGATCACTATCATAATATTCATCCAATCTTGATATGTGCTTAATTATTATAAGGAGATAATAATAAGTATGGCCGAGCATGGTGGTGCACGCCTTTAATCCCAACACTTGGGAGGCAAAGGCAGGTGGATCTCTGTGAGTTCGAGGCCAGCTTGGTCTCCATTAGCAAATCCAGGCCAGCTGCAGCTACAGGGAAACCTTGTCTCAAAAAGACCAAAAAGAAAAAAAAAATGAATGTGTAACAATTTAATGTAATCCTTATATAGTACCAGGAAATGTCAATCTCAATTACAGAAATTAGCTCCTAATATACATACAGCAATATATGTATATGCCACATATATAATTCCTTAACTGATTCTTTCTCCAACCTATTTGGGAAAACAAGTAGTGTAAGTTGTAAAAAATGTAAATGAAACAAAGTTACCAAAATTATAAGTGGGAAATTTTTGAACAAATGTAATTTAAGAACTGAAACTTGAGAATATTTTAAAGCTGATTACAATTACTCCTCCCCATGCTGACATGAGCCTTCAGCATCACTGGTGAAATGGGCATACAGACACAGGCATGTGGACAGGTTCACTCATTCTCCTTAATGATTGTCTACTCATAGAAATTCTTTTTACCTGAAAACATTAAATTGATATTTATTTCAACAATAAACTTTGAAAAAAGCTGGTACTCTCACATGGAATTCTACCTCTGGTGTAGCCGAAAGTTACCTAGCTTTATAATGTTAACAGCAATGACCTGGTATTGTCAAAAATTTAGCAATTCATATACCTGTCATAAAGTAATATGTTATCATATTGTTCCCTGAAAAAGAGACAAATTTGATATATGCTCTCAGGAATTTGAGGCGCAGGCTACAGACCTTATGTTCTGTTAGATATTTCACACTTTCTGTAACACATGAGAAAGACTGTGACCCTGTTTAAAGTGGTGATAATATTTGTACTTTAAAAACTAAAGAGATAAGTAAATAAACATAAACAATAAGACAGAGAGGTGATAAAGACTAATATGGCTATTTGAAGAACCAGACTACAGCTAGCTTTTAAGCCTGAGTTAGTTTTGCATATGGAATTTATAGAGGAGTACAAGTCACATTTCAACTCTTGTTTCAGTGACTGTAGATGGTAAATTTGGCTGAAAAAATCAGATTAGCAAGTGAAAAGTTTTGTACATTCATAAAATATAATCTACAAAGTACCTGGATGGTTGATGATTAATGGGACTCAAATAAATTATTTAGTACAGAAAAGGAATGGGGTGAGAGGCACCTGTTTTATGAGATCAGTTTTGTTTGTTTGTTTGTTTGTTTTTTATTATTTTTTCTTTTTTGTCTGGAATGCCAATTGGATGTTTACTAGAGAAAAAACAGGAGGGAAATAATTTGTATTAATATTGTCTGAATACATACACACTGACACACACATACATGTATGTATACACACATTTTGTGTGTGTGTGTGTGTGTGTGTGTGTGTGTGTGTGTGTGACATTTGTCAGACTGAGCTCATGATAGGGTCTGGGTAGTCCAACAATGGCTTTCTCACAATGGAAAGTCTGAGAATCCAGAGCTGTTCAGTCCAGAAGCATGAATGCCCCAGCAGTCTCAATCTGGCATTGAAGGCCTGAAGAATTCTGGAGACCTCCTGGTCTTCAATGCACATCAGAACATGAAGAAGTTGCTTTTAATATTGGTGAAGGAATGCCACAGCAACAAGACAGATAAACTTGCCAGTGTCAGTGAAAGCAAGCAGACAAAATGCAAAGACTTCTTTCCACCATAAGGTGCTGCTCACATGTAGGTGGATCTTCCCAATTCAAATATTTGACAAAGAAAGCCCCTCAGATTTTAGTTAATTCCCAATCCAGTCAAGTTTATAACAAAGGTTATTCATCAGTCAAGTTTATAACAGATTATTTATCATAACACAAGGGATTTGCTGCAGGCGTGTCCTCTTTCTTATTTGGAGCAAAAGACCACTTGTTTATGAAACCTTAATTTCCCAGAAATGCATTTTTTAATGGAGTAAATGTTTATGCATCTCTGAAATTGTATTTCAAAAACGTGATAACCAATGTGATGACATCAGGAGGGTGATTCATTGGAAGGCACTTAGATGGTATGGTGATAGATGTTCTTATGAACAGAAAAGGAGCCAGAAAAGGACCTTCTCTCATCTATTAAACAGGACACGTCTTAAGAGTTAGTGAGAGCCCTCCACAGACACTGAATGTGCTCCAACTGTGTTTCTATTTCTATAATGATTTATTGTTTATAAACTATGTGTTCTCTGGCATTTTGTTATAGCCGCCCCCAAATAATAATGTAATTTTGTTTTCAGTCAAATGAATGTAGAGCTCTAAGAAGACTTCTTTCAGAATTTTTTGATTTCAAATTTCTTCATCTTAAAATAATACTCACACTAACTGTGAGGTTCAAACTATAGCTCCCCAAAATGATCTCTAAGCCTTGGTCTCATCAATTTTAGGGGTGTTCTAACATATATACATATATATATATATACTCATATAAATATCTGTATATATCTCTCTTGTTACATACTCATATATGCTCATATATATGTATGTATATATCTCTCCTGTTAAACCCTTGATTAATGGTTTTCTTATAAATCTAGTTAAAAAGAATACCAAACTGTTGCAATATAATCCCCTATGAGAATTAAAATCTCTGTTAAAGAATCACATTTTGAGGAAATGCCATCACACTAAATTAAGAGCAAAAAACTTGGACTATTATATGAAATTCCTCTAGAGCAATGTTCTACATGATCCAGATAATAATGCAATAAAAGTGATTTTGGTTTTGAATGGGTTTATGAAGTATACGCCAAACCAAAGATAAAGGAATTAATTGCAAGTAGCATAGAGACACAGCAGGTAGACAGGAAAACATACAACTGGGTGCTCACAAAGTCCAGTAGGAAAGGTAGCTTACGGACATGCAGCCAAAACCCAATGGGAAAGTCCCATGATGCTGCAAGTAGAGGCCCCAGCAAGCCCCAGAAGAGCAGAGCATTTTTTCTAGCTTTAGGCATGTTTATGTCATGTATATAGTAACATCTGCTGGAAATATTTCACCTTCTGGCTGTTCTCAATGATTTTTTTTTCCTGTTGGATTGTTTCTGTCTTCTTCCCTCCTTGTCACTGAGTTAGGGGAGTCAGCCCCTCTCTGAGCATGAGGCCTCGCAGGACATATTTAATAATCTTGGATTTGTAGAGATTCCAAAGACACCTTCTCAGTGAGCTCAAACAGCATGTGACACTGTACCAATATAATATACATTAAAGCCAATAAGATAAGATCATTCAAAAAAGAATGTTCTCCATGGAAAAAAATGGATAAATATTTTTGGTATAATTTATTTGGTGTTAGTAAAGTTTAAGAAGGAACTATGAATATATCAATAGAAATAAAAAATATAGAATTATTCTTGACAGCTTATATGTCCATTTATTGTTACTTTATTTTTATGGAATGAGATTTGAGAGAGTATAGCAATTTGTCAAAAATGACACAGATAAAGATTGTCTGTTCATGAAACAATTTCTTATTTTCTGTTGCACACAAAATTATGTTAGCATGCTGGTTAATAAAATATTTAATTATGATGAAAGATTAAATATTCAGAATGATATATTTGAAAATATATTTATGATTTAAAATTAGCAATTAACTAAGAATAAAGTGAACAAAATGGTTTGACCTCATTATAGTTAAAAGCATGTCATCTTGAAGTTGTAGAAAAAACAAACACTTCAAAATAATTAATAGCATGCTATGCCTCTAAGTCTTAGCGGTAACAAAAGAAAAAGTACCAAAACAAGTCAATTGATATCCAATTCTAAATATGCATATGGAGAAGGATGTTCATTTTCACTTGTAATCGGGGAAGTATCTCAATGCAATCTTAAGACAGTATTTTATATTATCAAAATTAAAAATTGTAAACTCGTGGATAGTAACTCATTGTAGCCATTAGGCTTAGCAAGAACCCTCAGACACTGTTACCTGGAGAATAAATTGATACAAATTCTTTCATGAATATTTTACCAGTATTTATTAGGGCAGAAAATATGCATATTCTGTGAAATATCAATTATTCTCCTAGATGCAAAATGAAATTGTATGTGTCTGGAAAGATATCTTTAAAACATTCATGGCAGTATGGCTTTCACAACTGCAGAAAAATAACAAATAAGGTTACAAATAAAGGAACACTTTTATTTGTTGGGTTTTTTTTGTTGTTATTTTATTTGAGACAGGGTCTCCCCATAGCCCCAACTGGTCTGGAACACACTATGTGGATAAGGATGGTCTAGATCTCACCAAAATCTGTGGACTTCTGCCTTCTGAGTGCTGGGATTAAAGGCGTGAGCCACTGTTCATGGAAGGTACATGTTTTGCCCTAAATTGCAGTAAAATTTTTATATTTAATGAAACTTTAATAATTGTTGAAAATATAATGTTTAATTTTGTTACTATTTTAATATTTTAAAACCATAAAAATAAGACTATTCATATTTATGGAAACATAAATGTCTGTGCTTTATCACTTACATAAATGTTCTCATTCTACAATTCCTAACAAGATGCACACACAGATGGATCATAATAGGCTCTCAACAAATGTTTGCTTTGAATAAATAAGTTATGGCAGATTCAATAATGAAAATAAATTGTAGGATGTGGCAAATTCTGAGAATAAAATGAATAAAGTTATAGTAGATTGAAACTACGACCAGTGGAATTTCCTCTTAAATCTGTAGAGTATACTTACATACAAACACATACACACACACACACACACACACACACACTGACATACAGACATACATACACACATGTATATACACAGAGACACAAACATACACTCACATATAATATATATATACATATATATATATATATATATGCACACAAGCAGACACATACATACACACAGGCACACCCATACACATGCATATATATTGCAGACACAGGATCATACACACAAAGAAATACACTTAGATACATACAGGCAAACAGACGCACACAAACATACACTCAGGTACACACACTTGCAAAATACATACACAGTTAAAGACATACATACACACAAAAACACACGAACACACAACCACATTGTCTGAAGCAACAGTGTAAGAGAACGTGTCATTTAGTGAAAATTTTTTAATTTTTTTCAAATGATTTTAGGAGATGGGATAAACAAAGAAAAAATTAATAATACATGTAAATATATAATCAAAAATGTTTTAAAGAAAAATTATGAGAGAAACAGATTTCAATCATCCATAAAGGTTTAGGATGTTTTAAAATTAAAAATATTTCCTGTAGTTGTAAATTTTATATACTTTATTTTTATTATTTTATGCATATGTGTGTATTGCTTGCATGTATGTAAGTTCACCCAAGTCATGTAATGCCCTCAGAGGGCAGAAGAGAGTGTCGGATCTCCTGGACCTGGAGTTATGGACAGTTGTTAGCTGCCATGTGGATGCTGGGATTTGAACCTGGGTCTTCTGCAAGAACAACCAGTGTTCCTATCTGCTGAGCTATCTCTAAAGTCCCTGAGTTGTATTTTTTAACCAAGACTAAAGGAGTATATGACTATTATTCTATAATTATTACTTATCTGGTTTGAAGTAAAAGAAATAAATCCATAAATCTAATGTCAATGTACTGTGTTTAAAACTCAAGAATGAATTTATTTTATGTGCCATGCTTTGAGGAAATAATACTATGAGAACTGAGGCAAATTATTTTTTTTACAAATAGATGTTTTTACATGCCTTGATAGTTTTTAAGAAAATACATAGATTTGAGTGGGTGGAAAGAGGTGAGTAACATGAGATGAGTTGCGGGACGGTTTGAATATGGTCAAAACTCATTTTGTAGAATTCTCAAAGAACTAGTAAAAATGAGGAAGGAAAACAAACAAAATTATTTTTGTCTATATGAGAACAAAAATTTCTGAAGGAAAAGAACGTATTCAGTTTGCAGGGCTTTAATATATACAACTCTATGTTTGTGTATGTGTGCATGCATGTGCACATGTGAATGTGCATCTATGTGTATACTCTGTACACATTCCTCCTTCACAGTTGAACCTTTTTCTAAAGCAGCCACTGCAAATGGAGCTCAACCAGCAACTACTTAGCACAAAACAATATATTTTTGCCAATAAGATGTTCTAAACTGCTTGATGTCATCTTCAAATCTTCAATAGCAATAAATATTTCAAATAGCACTTCTGAATATTTTATTTTACACCACCACCACTTTATGTACAGTGAGCTTCGTTTTGAAGAGAAACAAATGTTTTCTTAATTTTTGATTATGGCCATATTATCTATTTTATTTTCACTTAAAATTGATATTATGAAAAGTAAGTGATTTTGTTTACATCTCAGAGAAAATTAGGATCAAAACAAATTATATTATCAAAGTATTAAACAATTTTTAATTAATGTCACCAAATACTTGATCCTGACATTTAAGTACTTCAGCAGGTTGATAATTCACTCGACGTATTAACAACAACATATTAAGTGGTGGGAATGGAGTATCCTAATCATGACATGTACTTGTTCATATGTACGCATACATATAAAAATATAACATTTCAACTAGGTGTTCATGTAGAAACTCACCAAGATGGTAGAAAACAATTATTTTATATTTTAAAAATGTTGATAGTGTATCATTCTTTCCTCCCTGTACGCTGTGGAGAGTACTTAATCACAGAATGAATTTATAGTCTATTTCTATAGATAGTGACTGAGAAGCTAGTAATCATCAGATCATGTGCCAGGACAGAAAAATGTGATATAGTCTTAAATGTTATGCTTTGAAGATTAGTTTTAATGATAATGCATTGGAAGCTATAAGCTATCATAAACATGATGCTGTGTGGGTGTAGAAGAGAAAATTTTACTAAAAACAAACAAGGAATCATGCTATAACATGAATCTTTTTACGATTATTTTTTTGGATTTATTTTTTTTATGTGAATAAGTGCTTTCTTTGCATGTATGTAAGTCAACTATGTGTGTGCAGTGACCGTGGAGGCCAGAAGAGGGAGGTTGCTGAATCCCCGGAAATGGAGTCAGCTGCTATAAATGATTGTCAGCTGCTTTAATGGGTGCTGGGACATAAGCCGACTCCTCTGCAAGAACAGTCGGTGCTCTTAACCACTCAGCCATCTGTTCAGTTCTTTCTCCTGCATTTGTGGTATCCACATCAAAACTGGATTAGTCTCTACTGATGGCCTAGTTCCAAGACTACATTCATATTTTCATTCATTTGTCACAACGGCAGTCCCCATTCTTGATGCCATTTCTTTTTTATCAGTTTGTTTTGTGATATTTTAACAGAATACCATGGATTAACTCAGAAGGGAACATCTACTGGGAAAACCAAAGAATATTCATAGAACTGTGGACATTAAGACCATTCTGATAAAATCACAGATGAAAATGAGAAATACCTCACCAGAATCTAGACTAAAGGTCATCATTTTTATGAAAGGCCAATAAACTTAACTGATGTGTTCATACCAAAGGTTGTAGTATGGCAGCCAGAATTCAATAGTGATGGTCTGCACTTATATAAAGGAGAAAGTTTCTAATAAAATATTTAAGAAGCTTTATGGTTTTTTTAGTTGCATAATGTAAAAAGGACAAAAGAGTGAAAAATTTAAAGACATTCATAACAGAAGAGAAGCATAATGTAAAAGTTTGAAACATACTTAGCCAAGTTCCAGATCTTTAGCACACTATAATTCTCTGGAATGATAGTCTCTTTGTTAAAAGACTGTATTTCTATAGTGCACGCGCGTGCGCACACACACACACACACACACACACACACTGAGAGAGCAGGAGCTGGGGTGTGAGAGTGACTCAACACACATATCTTAGAAAAAAATAAAAATTGCATACATAAGTGACCTTTTAGTAAAGAAATATACATGTAGAGCAGGTGTCCAGGTTCTTTTTATCAAACAAGACAAGGCCCTTAAAGCAAACGGAAGAACTTTAATTTTGCCCTCCAAGTCAAAGCCCTGGAGCTCTGGGACAGTGTTTAGTTACACCTGGTCTACATCACCCTTTATTAGCTCTTTTGCCATGGCCTCTTTGGTATTCTGATCTCCACATTTTGTTGCAACATCCTTCAGTAATCCCAGCTATAGTATACATGTGTTCAGGTGAAACTCAACACCACCATTAAGTGCCACATTGTGCCCATTCTGTGCAGACTATGGAGCCATGGTGGGCTCTACCTAGATTTTAAGGAATGTGGAAAACAGTCTTGGCTTCCAGGATGGGAATTCTATGGGAACAGAGCTATGGAAGAATGTTCCACAAGGGCACAGTTTCAGCAAAGCTGTGATTCAGGCACTGTACAGGGTCGCCATTTGTATAGTGAAGCTTTGGCTTCATTCACCCCAAGAATGCTGCTATGAGGGACTAAGTACACAGTCACGTAAAGAAGACAGTCTAAGGTTTTCAGGTCCAAATTCTTAGCCTAGAGTGGCTAGATGACTGTATTCAGTGTCAAGTTCTGGACACAAGTTTAATGGTGTCTGTTTGGTTGACTTTTAGGCTTATTTGGGATTTTACACCTTTTCTCCTTTTGTTCGCCTTTGGAATGGGACTTTCTATCCTTTTCTGTCCCATTATTGCACTTTGGAAGTAGATAGCACTTCTAATTTCAAAATCCCATAATCCAAGAGGAATTATCTCAGTGTGAATTGTGCTTCAAGTCTTACCAATATCTGATTTAAATGAGATAGTGGAATTTGGGATTGTGGATGGAAAAATTTCACACTTTTAGATCAATCAGATGAGATACATGTTTTGTAAGTAAGAAGGATCTGAGTTTTGAGAAGCCAAATAAGACTGCAATGGTTTGGCTTTTGTAACTTTCTAAATCCTTACTAAAATTTAACTCCCATTGGAATACAAAGATTTGAAGCCTCCAATAAGTGAAGCATCCACATGGCTCTGCCATCATGAGTGGCTTACTGTCATCATCACAGAAGCATTTATTAACATAGCCTTGGGTACCTAGGAAGGATGAGTTTGGCCTAGTTCATCTCTCAAACATCTTCTCTTTTCCTTCCTGGCATGGCATAATCCATGAATAGTCTCTTAACTGCTATCAGCCCCTCCATCACAGACTTCCTCAATTTTCCAAACAATTTCCTTTCCTTAATAATCATCCTTCCTATTTATGGTACTACAGCAATACAAAAAAGAAAAATACAGGCTCCAGTAGGCAAAAGATTTTTAAATTAGTTTTTTGTATTGTGAAGGTTTTAATAAGACCTTAGAATTTGAAAATCGTGTTTGGATTTCTAGCACTCAACCACATAGTCCTTTTGGTTGAGTTCTATGTTTTTTCTCCTATGGCAGATAACTTGTGTTTCTGTTTCTATCATCCATCAAGGAAGTCTTTTTAGATACTAACTTCCCAGTTCTCATTTAATATTTTGGACATCTTAATCATTTCAAAATTCCTTTTTCCCCTCAGAAGAAAAAAGAGGCCCTTTTCTATACAAATTCATGGGTCATTTCTTTATCGCCTAATATTTTAATGGCTCTTCATTAAGATGATACGTTGTTCGCATTAATTCACAGTGACATCAATTATCCTAAGCAGGGATTTTTTTTCTTTAGCTAGCTCATCCTTTCTTCCGTGGAGGCTTATCAGGTATGTATCATTTGCAAAACAAAGGTCTGACTTCATTGGTACTTCATTTCCACTTTAGTGAATGAATTGGCCCAACAACTTTGAGAAGATAAAGATTCATTCACTTGATTGCATGCTAGCAACTGTAGCACCCATTCACTTTTACCTTTGGGATGCTAATTTTCATCTACACAAAAGGAAAATTGTTCATAGATGATGAATCATATTCTTTATTTCTATTTTCTTCTATTTTCCTAAGTACTGAAGCTAATATTTGGAATATATGGAGTGATGTGGAACTCTAAAATAACACTTAGTATTAACTTTATTTTTAGGACATAGAATAAGAATGAACATAATTAAATATTGAGTGAAGTCTTAATTACCACTTTAAAGGGTTTTGTTAGGATAGGTTTTCCATCATTTAATATTTCACTGAAAGATCTAATTAAAATGATTTGCAAACTAGGTTTCAGGAGTGCAAGCATCATGCAGCTCAAAACAATCACACAAAAGAACGTGATGAATAACCTGCGAAGGTCCGTATTTACCAATCTGTAGTCCATGTCTCTTAACATCCAGACATAAGAAAATGCCATAGACTAAGTGATTTAAACTAGGAATTTTTTCAGTTTGAAATTGATGCTCCAGATCAAAATGGCAGGGATTAGAATATTGGGTCTAGATAGGCTATGACTGATTCCACTTAATAAATTTTCTTTCTTAACAAGTCTGCAAAGAGAAAATGTTATATCATAGTGCACTCTAGAAATTATACATCTGTCTTTAAACTATATCAGCCAGTGTAACGAATAAATACTTTATTTGTGTAGTATGTTTTTCATTCAAGAACCCATGTGTTGTCCAGGAAATACAAAATCTTTTCTTTTAACTAACATCAGTTCTTTATTTTTCTTCTTTCCTTTAAAATCTCCATTATGAAAATGACCCATATTTTTTTATTCTTTAAATCTTAAAAATTACTAAACAATTTCAATTCATTCTTGTGATTTAAGATGTGAGAAATGATCTGGGTTATTTATGCATCTGTATACAACTGGCATGTTATTTGACTATTAAACACTCTAAAGCGGTCTCACCCATCTGGAGGAGCAGCTGTTATTGATAGTAGGGACCACTGGGTTACCATATCATCTAAGCATTTAGTAAGCTAAGTCTGGCTTATTAACAGGGCAATAGAGGGCAGGGATCTTAAATCATTGAGTAATCAAGTTCTGATGCACAAGAGCATTTCTATCTATAATTCTATCATACTGGTTATTGACTATTAACTGTATTCATGGCGAATTAGAAATTTATAAAGAAACAGAATAAATAGAATGAATATATTACAAGGAGTTTTTTAGATTGGCTTTCATGATACAGCTCAGTAGTCCACCAATGGATTGACAGCTCATTGTACAGGCTGAGAAATATTATTCACTCAGGCACTGAACCTGGTAGGTGCTTGGAGAGCTCCTGGTCTAGATTCCAGATTAGAAGGCTGAAGCATCTGAGTTCTGTGGTAATGAAGGATGGCAGCAGAAACAACAAAAACAGGACAAACACATTCACCAGCAAGAAGCCAAAAAAAGCAAATGGCACTCGATTTCCCTAAGTATCTATATTTATGTTGATGTCAAAAAATGCTGCCTATTCTGTGGGATGATCTTTCCCCCTAAATTGATCCTTCTTAAACTTATTATCACAGAACATCCGAAAGTTGTGTGTGTTAATTGATTGTAAATCTGATGAAGTTGACCAAAACAGATGGCAAACCCTGAGCTAATATTTGAAAGACTTAACATATACCTAGACAAAAAATTGTGATCTTTTCTAAAGTTCGTAGACCTCAATGAACACTGTCATATTCACGGTCCTTATTTATCATGGTAAAGGTTACAAATTCAGACCAACGTAGGGATAAATTTCAAAGAGTACAGGAAAGTTACAATCATGACATTTCCACTTCACTCTTCCTTTGGACTTTGATTTCCCATCAATGATGTGAGATAACAGATTATTGTCTAGGCATTAGTATGCAGATGTTGATGAGACTCAAACCTATAATCACAGTTAATTTCCCACATGACTGAAAGCATTCTTATTCTCTAGCACCTCAGGTATTCGATAACATACTACATGATCCAAAGCTTCTAACCCCACATACATTTTAGACTATGTGACATTCTCATACCCCATTATAATCACATTATTAACCTAGACCTCTGTGTAAGTAGTGATTCCTATCAGGCAGAACCTCTAAAAAGTTTAAAGATAATTTACAGAGATTCAGGTGAAGTCCAGACATCCTTCGCCCAAAGTTAATTTCTTTGTATTTTCTAAGAAATATATGAGATTGTCAACTGGTTGAAGGATATTGATCAGATACAAATCCGGGGTTTATTGAGCAACAGTCTATACGACAAATATTCATGTGTTACATTTGCTCAGTGTTTTAAGTCTGTGTAAGCATTAAGGGAATATGTTCACTCAATATGAGGAACCATGGCATATACTTGTCCCTCATCTTCATTTCTGATAAGCTTGTCATTCAAGAGTGACAAAATTGGATAGCAATAAGAAACACGGAAATCTATGAAAACATAATTGAGCAGAAAATAATCTGTGATCTGACTTGTCAAAATGTCATTCATTGCAAATCTCTGAAATACAAAATATAAATATATAAAACAATGAGGGTTCAGAAACTTCCAAAATTCTGATTCAAGTCAGTTTGTGTTTATAAGTTGATTATCTCAGATATTTAAGGCATTTGTTAAAGAAACAGGTGATTGTGCATACATGCATATACACGTGCACACACACATGCCCATTCGTCAGAAGCCATGTTTAGTTTTTTAACTCTGTTCTACACAGTAAAACTATGTCAAGCTCGTAGTCTTGGATGCTACCTATGCTCTTGGTCTCTATAACTTCATACCATCAACGGTGGACAATTCCATTTGCAATGACCTCTGTAAATGCTAGTGCTGTATATAAATTGTTATATTCATTATCTCTCTGATTCAGTGTCTCAAATATATTCACAAAGGCCAACCTTTCCTGGGTAAAGGAATTAATGTTCCTGAGAAACAATGAGTGTTTGTTTGGCTGGGCTTCTGTGGGGATGAATCAGAAACACTTCATCTTTCTGAGCCTATAATGGGTTATTTTGAGGAAAATTCTGAAGAGCTCTTTAAAGAGCCCCGGATTATTTCCAGTTACTGAAAATGATAAACAGCTTAATAAACATGACAGTATTTACTCTCTTTTCTCACTCTTAGTCTCATATTTCTTCAGAAGCTCATCTGCCAAGTAAAGTTCTTGCAACCACTACTGTCAGATTCTATCTAGGAGCATGTACTAAGACACTCAATAATGAAAGTGACTTTAGGTAGAAATTTCTCAGAATGAGACCCTTAAACTCAACCATTCATGAATCACAGAGTAGTAGTCACTTCTCATGTGTGGACAGTGGCAGAGATCAGCACACTGTAGCAACACTGAGTGCTCTGGATTTGGCGATTGATTGCCAGGAGAACAAAGTGAGAAAGAAGACTAAAGAAATATTTAGAAACTAGAGCATCCAGATTATTATGCTGTAGAATAATAAATGTGTCTTTGTTTTCCTGTATATGGCAATGTGCTATTTTTAAGTTTTCTCAAAGAAAAGGTATTTTCCTTGTATCATATTCTTTAACATTCCATAGCTCCAAATCAGTTATTTAAACTCTCCAAGGCTTATTTCCCTTATCAGCAAAATGGAAATGGAAATGTAGCATATATAAAATTAGGTAACGCACAGAACACTGTATTTAAAATTTTTAACTTCCATAAATGTTAACAATGAGAGTTAATTTTACATGCCAAGCTACTTAGGGTATAATCCATGGTTCTTATTAAATATCAGTCAAACTGTTCCTGTTAGATATGATTATCATTTAAATCAAAGGACTTTGAGTGCAGCGTAACAAAACATCATCCATTGTGTGGCTGAGATTCAGCCAGTCAGTTGAAAGTCAAAGAGAATAGGCAAACACACATCCAGGAAAAACCAGTTATTTCTGGTATTGCCTTTGGCCTGGGACCCATAAATCCCTTCCTCTCTCTGTAGATTTTTTTGTTTAACTACATATTTTAGTCTTTCCCTGTACCGCAAATCTCAAAAGAAGTTTCTTTTCACATATATATTACCCACTGTGTTATTAGGGTTAGGGTTACTTGCATGATCATGGGTAGAGAGTTATTTACCTACACATGGGCAACTAACCAGTGGCTAGGTCACTGAAGAAAACATCTCCTCCTCTGCTGACAACCATTATCTACCAATAGATCCTAAGGGAAGGGTTAGACTTTTCCTCATCCATGAAGGAATTTTGAGGATCCAATCTTTTGTAGCTCTTATGCAGATAATCACAGTTGCAGAGAGTTAGTGCGATCAAAAGTACAATGATATTTCATGTCTGGAAGATAGCACTGTCCCCATCCTCTGACTCTTGCATTCATCCGAACTCCATCTTCCATTCTGTCCCCTGATCTATGGAGGTTCTGATACAGATGTTCAGTTTAGGGCTGAGCACTCAATAGTCTTTTATTCTCAGCACTTTGACCAGTTATGAATCTCTGCAGCAATTGCTGTCCATTGCAAATTGAGTCTTCTGTGACCAAGGTTAAGAGCAGCTCTAATAGGAGTAAGCATCAGTATTCAGAAGACATTGACAGCCATAACATATAATTTTAACAAAACAGTAGTGGTAGCTTCACCAATAGAGTTTATGGCATCTCCGGCCATGGACAGTACCTTAATACAAATTTCTGTCTATACACATGCATACACTCACATATTCCATTCTTTATATTTCCATATGGAAACCTTTCTAGTATAGAAAATAGTAATATGGACATTTGTGTATTATGATATTTGTAATAATGGTCCTTCAAAGACATTTATGTCCTCTTATTTCAAAACTCTGAATACGGAAAGGAATTTAAAGGTATGATTAATGTTAGGAAAGCTGAACAAGAGAGTATCAGCTTTTACTATGATGGAAATCCCAAACTAGCCATACCAGACCACATTCATCTCCTTAAAGGTAGAGAATGTTTTCTCATTGAAGGAGGACAGAGAAGTCAAAGAGACTGAGGTTTGATGCCATTAAAAGTATAACAAACTGTTAAAAGTCAAGGAATGTACCTCTTCTGGATGAAAGGAACAGCCCTCAGACTAGAGCTCACAGAAACACAAGGTCCATAGTTTGATAAAGACAAGGAAATGAACTGAAAACATATTCTTCCCTCCAGAAGGAGTGCAGGCTTGCCATTACTGTTTATACACATGTCCTATGCCTAACCTACAGAGCTGAGAGTTTTTAAAATATACTGTTTTAAGCTATTTCACTTGGTAAAACTTATTGTGTCAGCAACTAAAAACCTAATAAAAGTGTCAGTCTAAGAATTTATACCATCTTCACCTTAGGAGTCAATTTTCCAAAATTAGATGTAACTATTGAATTTCATAGATATTCATAAGTGTTAGAACTGGAGACTTTCCAAAGTATTTCCTTATTCACATGTATCCAAGCAGTCTGTAACTTTACACTCATAAAAGTTGAGAAACTGTATTGCTGAGAGGTGTCAAATGTAAAATTAACAAGGACTGTTAAAAAAAATAGCCAGTTGTAGTACCAAACGCCTGTAGGATATGCTGAAGAGGAGGAAGAAGGACAACCAAAAATTCTAGGCCAGCATGGCTACACCTTAGGGACCAGACAGACCTTCTGACAAAGGTGCTCGTCAATCTGATTTCAATACCCAGAACTTGCACTGTTGAAGGGGAAACTGACTCTTAAAATTTTATCTATTACCACATGTGTGAAGCATGACATATATATGCCCACAAACATGCCCATGCCCATACACACACACACACACACACACACACACACACACAGGTGCACACACATTCACACATGGAGAGAGAGAGAGATTGAGCCAATTTGGAACATTGATCTTGATGTGCAATATTTATATTAGAAAGTAGAGTAAGAAAGAGAAATTTTTCTTTCTCCTGGATAAATTAATACACAAATGTGCAGTTGAAATCATCCCACTACCACAGGATAATCCGAGTCCAAAACATTTATGGACAGAAAGATACATTTAGGAGCTATAGGAATGGCTCAGTGTTTAACAGTCCATACTGTTCTTGCATCAGACCTGAATTTGACGCTTTGCACCTATACTCGGCAGGTCACAACTGTCTAGAATTTTACTTCAGGGATCTGACAACCTCTTTTGTATTCCACAGCATCTGCACTCACATGTGTACATAGTCACACAGAGAAAGAAACATATATACATAAAATAAAATCTTAATAAGGGAAATGAATCAGATGGTACTCTACAATGGAATAAAATGAGAGCCAAAAATGATTATGAAAAAATTATAAATTCTACTTATACTGACATTCACTTCCTTTGCTACTTAATCTAGTTCCACTTTTTAAAAAATATTATCTTTAACAGAAAGCAATCTAATATTTTAAGGGTAATTAAATATTGCATGATTTGCAACATTAGGGTCACTCTTCAATAGCTGGGCTTAATAATAAATTTCAAAATGCTAAGATCTTATTTTACAATAGTAGTCACAGAAATAGAAAATAACGAAAGAAGCTGCTGGAGGAAGTGAAAAACCTTCCCATCTGCCTTGTGTGTACTTACATTGAAAATTTGACTTCAACTTAAGTATACACAGGATACTACAGAAGCCCGAGTCTAGAGTTGAAAGTACACTGAGTAGTCAGGGTCAGTTTCCTTGTTGAGAGATAGTGTCTGAGGAGAAGCACTGAACAGAATTGAGAAAGTCTCTTGATATCTTCCTTAAGTCTATGGTCTTGCTCTGGTTGTAAGCTCCACATTCCTGAGGTCCTAGCAGGGAGCTGACTGAACTTTACAGTTCTAGGTTGTACCTTGGGTTGTCCATAGGTTCTGCATCCTTAATCACCTCCCAAATGAATATTGCAAAGCTCAATGTTCCTTAAGCTGTGTTTTTCCCTTTAATTTTCACATAATGTTTGGTTACAAGTCACTTGGTCACTTCAAAATCATAGTCCTTCTATAATTCTATTTTAATGTAAAACTTTAGAGATTTTTGAATTCTTTTGAATAGGTGAAATGGAGAATGAAGTGGCCCTTGAGGGTGTACACTGAATATTTGTGTGCTTATGTAACAATACCTTTTAAACTGGTTTATAATACAAAGAATCATCAATCTAAGTTAATCAGTCTTGAACTAGAGATCCAGTGTGTCAGCAACTATTAAATCACATTGTGTTGTATATCTGGAAAGAAGTAAACCCAACTCTCAAGACTTGTATCTAAAGGATCTATACATCCTATGATTAGACTAACAAAGCAAGTAGAAAGTAGTACATTACTACTTTGACCTATAACTTAATTCAATTATATGCTGAACAATTTCATAAGTAGGACACCAGTAGGTGAAAAATGTCCCAGTACCACCCAGCAGATTCATACTACTTTGCTTATATTTGTTTCATATGAAGTAATTTATACATTATTTCAAGCAAAATAACTAACAAATAAAAACTCAGTCTATTAGTGGAAGACCATTCAGAAAAGGAGAGGATTCCATACTGCTTTTCAGTCTAAAACTTGAGAAATTCCAAGACGTTAATGCAAAGAAACATTATTGTGCAAACTGCTGTAAACAATTGGCTGTGGCTACTTATTTATATATGGGATATCTCTATTGCTACCCCCAAGAGCTCAGGAAACATCAAGGTAGAGCAGACATGAGGAATGTAAGAGCTTGAACATGGGAGGAATGTTGTAAAATGCTGTTCTCATGTCAGGACATGGATATTGTACACACGAAATCTCAGCAGCTGTGGTTACCTACACAAGGGTTGCCTGAGATTAAGCCAATTGAAAGATTCAGCATCAAGAGGGAAGGAGCTCCCTCAGTTGAGAGCATTTAGGAGTGGATGACTTCTGGAGCAAATAGAGTGAGTTTTCTGTAGAATAATAGCCATAGGTAGGTTTCCCCTGCCCCAGTGGATGACACCTTTCCTAAGAGAAGATTGGCACCAAGTGCTGAACTCAGTTGGTTAACTAACAAAATAAATTTAAGAAGGAGGGCATAAATTTTGGAGGGAGATATGAAGAGGGTCTTGCAGGGAGTGGAAGTGGGGACTAAGGTGTAGGTATAATCAAGACATATTGTATACATGTATGAAATTTTCTAAGAAAAAATAAAAATTGTTATAGCTATTTATAATTATGGTAGCCATTAATTATGAACTACTCTGCTAAAAATTATAATAGGTATGAACATTGGTTAATTGTTTTCAAGTTCTAGAAAATGTGGAGTCCCAAACTGTAAAGCTAAAAATAAATCAACAATATAAGCACAAAGGCTTATTCTGGACTATTAATGTAGATATAGAAGTACCCTGAATTATAATCAAACTAACAAATATGTTTTTAAAATTTCTAAAGACTAGATGAAGGTAAAGGAGACAGCAAGAAAAGCAATGCACCAAAATACACAAACCATGTCCCAAAATTCATTCTGAAACGAAATCTGAAATTATATATAAACTTGTGTGTGTGTGTGTGTGTGTGTGTGTGTGTGTAACTAACACTTCTCTTTGTGTACCCTTTCTAGTTTCAGTCTTTCATAGAGCCATTTTGTAGTAGGAGAATGAACAGTTATATCCTCTTTGGTGCTAGTAAATTTCACTTGTTTTGAGTCTCCCTACATATTTAATAGAGTCCTATTGCCTATATAGCTATGCATTAATGAATAGATCCATTAACATTTTATAACTGTAGGGGGTGGAGAGATGGTTCAGTGGTTAAGAGCACTCACTGCTCTTGCAGAGGACGTGGGTTTGATTCCTAGCACCCACACAGCTGCTACAAACTGTCTTTAACACCAGTTCCAGGGGAATCTGAAGCCCTCTTCTGACCTCCATGGCATTGCATGACACGGGTGCACTCACATACATGCAGGCAAAACACTCATACACATAAAATAAAAATAAGAAATAAAATATTTTAAAAAACAGAATTACTCTTAAAAATATTTATAGCTGCAAAAGTAATATTTGAAAACAAAACAAAACCATCACTGGGTTAAATATTTTGAATTCAGGATTGACAAGAGTCTGATATCCCCCAAACAAATTCGTTCAGTGCCATTATCTTATTTATGCATCTATGGCTCTTCTCCAATTTCCTGCTTTCTTAACCTACTATATCCATGTTTAAGGAAAGCAAACTAGTTCTCATTCTCCTTCCAAACTTCCAGGAAGCCACAATGCCCCAAAGGGCAATATGTTACTCAAAATTCCAACGTGTGAATAAGTCCAGGTTTTAAGTGGCTTGAAAGGAAATAATCAGTGTATCCTTATCAAATCTCCACTAAAATCAGTTCAAGAAATGTTGAGTCAATATGGTACCAACATGTTTAACAAAGAATTTCCTTCTTTTTTAATGTTGTTTTAATACATTGATAAATAAAAAGCCAGTGCAGTTTGTTGATTGGCACATCTATGTTAATAAAGTTTTTAGTTTTTTCAAAGTACATATATTCTTATAGAACCAGCATCAAACAAGATGTGATCAGTTACACTCAGTATACCATAGGTTAATAGGATCATTACAGTACCTTGCTTTATCATCCCTGACTTGCCAGGACAAAATATCCTCTAAGTTGACTTGGCAAAATTTTAGTCAATCTATGCTTTGACTCCTAGAACTTAACTCACCTTGAACTTAAACAAGCTTTGGGAATTAAAACAGCTATTCCTTTATAGTTTTTCCTGACTACTGACTGCTCTGGGTGAAGGGGCTTGACTCTGTTCACTCACAGGATTACAGCCAGGCACTAATCTTACTCATGGTCCTGTCTGATCTGACTTGGTTGTCTCTCTTTCTCTATTGAGACAAGCATAGATTTTGCCCACAAATGGAGTTCCAGTGGTCATACTATTATGACCCATTATAATGGGCTATGTACAAGAAATCTCTTTTATCTGTGCTCAGATATACCTTTGTATTTCTGTCCCCTATTCTTATTTATCTGAGTCTATGACAAAGCACAGAAGATAATAAAATCATGCTTTTCTCTCAAAACTAAAAGTTAATATTTCAAAAATTCAATTTAAAAATGCTTGACATGTGAGAGGTTCTTAATACATAGTGTTTCTACAAGGTTACCTACAATTTTATGTTGAGACCATTTTATTTGTCTTTTTATGCAGATGAAACTAATTTTGGGTTGAGCACCTAGTAAGGTGGACATTCTAACAGCTATGCTGTCAATCATCTTATTCTACCTACCACAAGGCTCAGGGACGCATAGTTTCTACACTCTTGCTCCATCAATGCTGTGTTATCCTTAGCACTGTTGTGTTATCTGTCACAAAGTCTGTGATGGTTAATGTTGCATTTCCACTTTACTGGATCTCCAGTAAACTAAAAGGAAAAGGAACAGAGTTGAGAACGCCTGTGAGTTTTCTTATTTGAAGTGGGGAGACCCACTCTGAATGTGACAGTACTTTCCAGTGGCAGCCTGAATAAAGGAGACAGAAAAAGAAAGTTTTCTGCTTTTTACCAGCTTGCCTTCATTCACTGACAAGTTCCTCTACCCCGTGTTTGCTGCTGCTGTTGCATTTCTTCACTAATGTTAGAACCCAGTTTTTAGACTTGGACTTCACACATTGGTACATATATAATTAATCCATTATTTTAAATTCTAAGAGATAGCATGTGATGATTTATACTGATTCTCAATGGTACAGTATTTTCATTCACCTTTTAAACACATTTCATTTCTGGGCATGTTTCTGAGGAATTATCCTGATAAGATTATTTTAGAAGGAATGAAACACACTAAATATGGATGTGCCCGTCCTTGATTTGTGGGTCTGGACTATGAACAAAGAAGGAAACGTTCTGAACAGCAGAATTCATCACTCTCTGCTTCCTGACTGTGGCTAGCTGTTCCAACCTCCTACCACCATGACTTTATACTATGATGGACTGTATCCTAGAATTGTAAAGCAAAATAAGCCCTTCTTTCCTTAAGTTGCTAATTTTGAGTCTTTTGTCATAGCAATGAGGAAAGTAACTTATATAGAAAACTAGTATTAATAAGTGGGACTGTTGTTGTGATAAATCAGACCATATGGTTCTTAAGTCTTTCGGACTTGTTTGTGGGAGGAATGTGTTTTTTTAAAAATGGGGCTATATAAAAACTTTGAATATTGTCAGGTCATAACCTTTGAATATTGTCAGGTCATAACCTTTGAATATTGAAGGTCATAACAAGAAACACAGGGCCACATAGGAGAAGCCTCCCTGCCATTTGTTGGTCAGGGTAGTCCTAAAGAGTCACCAAATAACACAGGCTATTGCCATAGTCTTTTATTACCCACCAAAGCTTGAAGGTAAGGCTCTATTGCTGAAGACAAGACGTACTTTGGACACAGAATGTACAGAAATGGAGCATGAAATGACCTGGAAACCTCCTTTCTGAAAACTAGTTCTCATCGTTCTATAGGATATTATGCCTGATTCTAAGAGAGTAAAGTCAATCAAAGGCCCAACCCTGCCCTAATGTTTACTAACCATAATGATTGGTACAGCAAACTACCTGTATTGGTACAGTAGTGCTGCTGATATCAGGGGCGGGGTGTGGTAATCAACAACTATCTAATTGGACTTAAAGCTCTCTCAATGGAAAGGAATTCATGTATGATGTAAACATAAGAAAATACACATGACTGGAAAGGTCACACATACAAGAGAAAATGTTACCTCTATCATACTGCTAGACAAATGAAATTTCTTACTGTGTACTAAATATGGATCCTTATATTTACAGAAAAGTATTCCACTCACCACTCATAAAAGGTGTTATTCTTTGTAATAGATAGAGGCGATTACAGAGTTGTACAACTGGTCACGCACAGAGAATAAGTGTCTGAGAGATGCCTAGCCATAAGTGACACATCTACAATAGAAGCTCATGGAACATGACTTTAGCTGAACGGGAGGAGAAAGAAAATTAATTCATCTCTCTACTCTCAGCAGTGACACTTCCTCAATGCAAGAAAGGGGGATGAACACAGAAGGCCATAACTGGCCAAAGTGTGGAGACTAAGAGACTGTAGGGAGCATGTCCTGAATAGGACTCCTATATTAAAACGCACCCACTCATTGCTCAGGAACCATTGCAGAAGAGGAGGCAGAAAGATTCTAAGAGCCAGAGATGGTGCATGAATGTAAAGAATAAGGGTTCTACAGGGTCCTGGGAACTTGCTGATATGAACCACAACAATGGTGTCAGCATGCACAAGACCCATGCAAACTCAAGCAGAAAGTTACCAGCACAGAACTCTGGAAATAGGTAGTAGACTTCAATTTTAGCCAAAGAATTGTTGGTCTGATTACTGCTGGTTGAAGAAGAGCTGATCTTCTTAAAGGCAGGTAATCTGGATAGTCTGACAAGATCTCAGTGGATTTACTGCACTGAGGAACGTCTGGGGACACTAAACTTGACTCAATGGGCCTTAACACAAATGGCAGAATCTATAAATTCCAGTAGGGAGGCTATGGGTGGGTGTCAGTGGGGACGGGTATATAAAGATGATGAAGATGTTCTGTATGAAATACACAAAATTCAACTAAAATTTTACAAAACATAAGGGAGCAGAGAGACTCAGTGTGCTCATGAGGCTCACAAAGCCCGTGCATTATCATTAATTCCCCATGCCCAATCATCCTTGTTACAAAGTTATATAAGTAAATATTTGACTAGGGTTGTACTCATTAGTAGTGTATCTGCACTTAACTTGAACAGAGACATTCCCAGTGATAGAGCTGCTTCTGAATTCCCCCATCTCATTTAAGCATTTTCAGTACACTCATTTGTTTAAAGAAGCTGGACTTGATTTGTTAATGACATCCCCATGGGGGTGAAAAGATATTCTCATGTGTCCCCTGGAAAGTTATGTGACAAAAATCTACTATTTATGATCTTTTGTTACATCATTTATAGGACACTAATACATTCCTCCAGCATTTGTGAGGTATCTTTCATCCTGAACTGCTGAGGGGAATTCTGGTGTGGGGATATTCATGATATTGGCAGCATTGATCTCTACATGGTTGTAGGACTAAGAGACTTGTCTCTTTGTTGGCTGTCATTCATTAGACTGTCCTGGTGTGTTACTGTTTCACAATTATGAAACTGATAATAGCAGTTCAGTGTGTCCCTGAGACAACTCTGGACTAACTTATTCATAATAAAATAATGTCTTCATCTAAAAATGATTAAATAATATCTGAATATGAGTATTACACATACTCATATATTCCAGAGATTAAAGTTTGAATCACTTTTTTTCTCATGATGAATCATTAATATATGAAACATAACATCATAAATTAAGGAAAGATTTAAAATATCATGTAACTGTATTATTTAATTCTATGTGCAAACACCCAAATACACTGGACACTCTAATAGGATAAATCATTCTGTTACACCACTGCTAAGTTGTATATCAAAATTTTTCTTAAACACTGTTTAACATTTGAATTGATCTAAGAAAGTTATTTTTGTTTATAGTCCTTTTGTCTTTTATGTTGCTTATATAATTTCAGTCCTGTTATTGCTATATATTTCTGTATGCTGCTATAGTGCTCTTTAAAGCAAGGTGCTTTAACACAAACATTTCTTAGGGAAGCAGAGCAGGTCGATCTCTGTGAGACTGAGGACAGCCTGACCTTCATAGTAAGTTCCAGGCCAGCTGGGACTACCAGGAGACCCGGTGTCATAAAGACTTTAAAAAAAAAAAGTTTAAAAATAAAGACATTTCTTGTAACTAACAGAGAAAGCCCTTCTTCTTTGAATTAAAAAGACTAATGTAGTTTTGAAATGGTCAAAGGAACCATGCAAGCATAGAGATAGATTCCAAAAGACTCTCGATATTTGGTGCTGAAAGAGCATATGAGAAAACACTTGCCAACCAAAAGAAAGAAGATTCCTCTAGAATATTTATAAGAATTTACTTTCTAGCCAAAAATTGACGGACTCCACAGAGAAAGAACAATGAGGAAGACGATATAGCATTTAAAGAAATAAACAATCATCTCGTTTTGTCACTTTTACAAAATGAGTACAACTTATCCCATTTAAACATAATGTGTTTCCAGTATTCCAGACAATGACATAAGGAATGTTTTAGCAATTAAAGGATATAAACAAATAAAAGTAATTCTCACTTGGGCATATGGCATTTTTTTCTGTGTCTGTGTAAGATCGTTTTCAGGGTTTCAGATTTTAAGGCAGATGATTTTCTTTGTCACTATTAATCAGTGCTTATTTGTAGTACATATGCAATTGGAAATTCATTTTCCTTGATTTTTATTACAAAATTTTGATAATAGACACATCACAAGAATTTAAGACAATGTAAAGGAAATGAAAACCTGTGAATGTGTACATTTTTAAGATCTGTGAAGTTGAGTCTTGTGAGGATAGTTACACAAGGAAGCTGATGATTTCACATGTCAGAAGACTTAACAATGACACACAGCCAACATCATATCATCCCAACTCAAATAATGGTCTCATTCCCTTCCACACCCTTAAATGTCCCTGAATTTTCTCAGAGAATAACTCATTTCTATAGTCTCTAGGAATGGCCAGTGATATCAGCAGTGAGTTTGTACTAGTCAATAAGAAAATCTCACATGCTTACCCTATTAGTGGAAATGTCCACATAAAATTTCTCTGTACCATAGTTTTAACCTAAACATCACACTCTTTACTGAGATAGGAAACATGCTCTGCTTCACAACATAACTATGCAAAGATATGCTGTAAAGGAAAGTGATTCATGGGTTTGAAGGAAAAGAATGACTTGGACCCATCTCCAGGACTAGGCCCTGAACTCACTACTGGTACTCTCAATGAGATCGTGAGTTGGTCAGAAGCCCATTCCATCTGTGGCCATCACCCACTCTCCAACACAAGGCCCTGAATGTGTTACTATTACTCCAAAATCACCACTGTCCCACCAATAAATAATTCAAAGTGAATTATTTAAAATCTGAAGCACAGATAATTCTTTATTCATATGTGATCTGACATCAACATAGATATCACTACAACACAAACAAAATAAAACTCCCACCCAACAAAGCAGGCTAGAATTTTATATCAGATACACAGCAACAAAATAAGTTAATATGCCCATGTCACACCACAAAAAAGGAAATAGTGTGAAAAACAAGATAATATGATCTTACCAAATATTGCTAGTATCATAGAAATGCTTTACAAAAAGAACTTCCCAGAGGAACTTCTGGACACAGAATTTAAAAGAACAATCATAAACATGATAAAAATTCAAACTGTTTAAAGACTACATGAACAAGCACTTCAATGACCTCGAGGATAGAAATAAACTCCTGTCTGAAACTCAAGAAAATGCAAATATGTTATTAAATGAAATAATAAAGGTAATCAAGATTTGAAATGTGAATTCTGGGAATAAATAGAGCTATAGAAGAAAACTCAAGCTGAGATAAAAATCAAATTAAACAACTCAGACACCCAACTGGGAAAGATAGGAGGAAGTTTTACCTGCAGAATGGATCAAGTAGGAAACAGATATCAAGAAATGAAGATAAAGTAGGATAAATGGACTATCCAAGAAAAGAATACGAAAAATTTCAAGAAGCATAGAAATGGAAGAGGCAGGAGTCTTGGACATCATGAGAGGACCAAATCAATGAATTATAGGCATAGAATAAGAAGACTCAGAACAGTGGCATCAAGGATGTTTTCAAAAAGATTATAGAAGAAAACCTCCTTAAATTAAGGAAAGATATCAACAGATGCCAGAAACAAACAGAACATCAAATAGAAATGACAAGAAAAGAAACTTCTTAGGGCATAACACACAAACACTAAATACACAGAAGAGAGATATGGGAGAGAAAGAGAGAGAGAGAGAGAGAATTGAAAGCCCCAAAAGAAAAACAAGAAGTTACATATAAAGGAAACCACATAAGATTAACAACAAAATTTTGAATACAAATAATAAAACCCAGAAGATCCTGGATCAGTATATACCACATGCTAAATTAACACAGATGCCAATCCAGTTTTGCCCAACAAAACTCTCTTCCAGATTTGAAGGAGAAAGCAAAATCTTCCATAGCACAAATTGGCTGAGAAAAATTCATCTTCACCTAACCAGCCTTACATAGAATACTGGAAACAATGCAATGGGCTACAGAAAGGAATGCCCACTCCCAAAGGGCTAAAGTCAAAAAAGAAATGAAGGTATAACTATGGAAAAAGAAAATGGGATTAAAACAGAGAAAACAAATCACAACAAAAACTCAAATCCTTCAATAAAAACTTCAAATATCAATGGTTGCAACTCTGAGGTCAAAAGACACAGGCAAGTTGGATGGTATAAGAAGCAAATCCATTTTTTTTTTGTTTGTAAGCACTTGGAATTTTGGGTTGGAAAAATCATTGAATGCTCAAAACTTAGTGAGCTGTTGCTATGGAACTTTTAACAGTTATGCCGAAGATAAATGTGAATGATGGAAGTCTGGTTTGTGAAGCTTCTAGGGAAGCAAAGATTATCAGTACTCTCATTTAAAAAACTGTTTAACATTTATTTTATTGAGTTTTTTAAATTTCACACATTCCCCACTCAAATCCAGACCCCTATCCCACCCATGCCTCCCCCATCCCCTCACCGAACTCTATGCACTCTGCCATACATGCTGAGTCCTATTTATTCAGATGTTTGAATCCAAATGTCCTTCAGTGTAAATGTGTCCACAGGAGTCTAGTAAGCCCATCCAGGGGTTGTATGTAAGTCATACTCTCCCTCACTCAGCAGCAATCAGTCTCAAATCTTTCTCAATCTAGTGCTGGCAGGTCATCTACTTCTCACCTCCCCTTTGGACCCTTGTTTAATTGAGTTTACAGAGGTCCCTTGCTAGATGCCACCACTGAAACAGGATCACATGCTCTTTGTATGATATTTTGGATTGATATTCTGTGGTTTCTTATTGATCGGGATTGAAGAAGTAGCTGTGATTAAAAAGAGACCAGCACCACTGAAGTAAAATCTTTGCTTTACTGGGACAATTGATGCTTGTTAGCTGAAAAATCAGGTGTAACAAGAGACAGCATCATTGTGGCAAAATCTTTGGAAAGTATTTCCCCAGGTTAGAACAAAGAAGGGGACCCCCGGAGGGAGACCCAAGTGTACTACTCAAGCAGGACTTGGTAGTGTCTTAGAGTCCTGTACATGGTTCTGGTGTTGAAGGCATTAAAGTGCCATTGAGAAAAATCTGAGGCTTTGCACCATGAGAGGTCAGGAGAGCCTACTGGTGAAGATGTGGCTTCAGTTGCAGTGACAATCCCCAGGATTGAAGGGTATGGAGAGAATCTGAGCCTTTTTACCCTAAGAGGCCAGGAGCAAACAATTGGTGAAGGTGCAGCCTCAACTTCCATAGAGATCACAGCACACTGGAGCTGCCAGGACCATTGGATGACCACTAACGCAGTGGCAGGTATGGAGTGGAGCCAGCTTGAGCCTATGAGAAAACTGAGTGCACTGTGGATGGCAGAACCAGAGAAGCAGAACTTCCCAAGATTTTTGGAGCCCAGATCGTGAGTGAATCCCACATGTTAAACATTAAGCCATTTGCTGAACATTGGTTTTAATTAAGTGTGCCCAGTTCTTCTGTTTTGAAATAGGACAGTATGTAACTTATTTTGGATTTTACAGGAGTCCACAGTTGGGAGACTTTGGATTATTTTAAAGAGATACTGAGCTTTTAAAATGTGTGAATTTTTAAGGACTGAAAGACTTTTAAAGTATTATGTTGTAATATTAATTTTTTGTATATTTTAATTAATTTTTGTGTGTTTCATAAACACCTCACACCCCCTCCTCCATCCACACTTTCACATAGCCCCCTCACTGGATTTCATGAGTTTGTGTTAAGGCTTATGAAGACAAATTAATGTCCCTAGATGCCCCTCAGTGTAAGTTCATCCACTGTGGTCTATTCAACCTATCTAGAGTCACTTTCTTAAAGATCAGCTATTCCTCACCCAGCAGTAGTCAGCTCCCCAATAGTTCTTTGGCTAAGAGTGTGCCCTGCTGCCCATTTTCCAACCTATCTAGAGTCACTTTCTTAAAGATCAGCTATTCCTCACCCAGCAGTAATCAGCTCCCCAATAGTTCTTTGGCTAAGAGTGTGCCCTGCTGCCCATTTCTGCAGTTCTAGGCCGGCCTTTGTCTACTTGAGTTTGCATGGGTCTTGTGCACGCTGTCACCATTGCTGTAAGTGCATAGAAGGAAGGTTCCTAGGAACGTGTAAGATTCTATAATAGTAACAGGAGATCTTGGGGATATGAAATGAAAAGGCTATGGTTTAATAGTGATGTGTTTGTGTGTCAAGTTGAAAAGGGGTCACTTTGCTGGATAGCTTCAGTTGTCAACTTGACACATCTGGGTGGAGGGAACCTCAACTGAGGAATTTCCTCCATTGTGTTGTCCTGTGGCCATCTCTTTGGGGACATTTTCTTGATTGTTGAGTGATGTGGGAGGGCTTAGCCTACTGTTAGCTGCAGTGATGTTGGGTAGTTTAGCCAGGCTACAATGGATGGATGCACACCAAAGGACATTTGGGCTTACAAAATCGGCATAATGTGCATTAACATACCTGACAGAGTACTTGAAGTATGACAGGGGAGTGG
The DNA here is from genome assembly GCF_000622305.1 of Nannospalax galili. Taxonomy (NCBI): domain Eukaryota; kingdom Metazoa; phylum Chordata; class Mammalia; order Rodentia; family Spalacidae; genus Nannospalax; species Nannospalax galili. Next base: position 7,019,543 of record NW_008341810.1, on the reverse strand, counting down.
AAATAGAAGAGGCTGTGCAAGTAAGGGGGCCATCCTAAGTGGATCAAAATATATTGTATAAAATTGATGAAATTTCAATTAAAAATTTCAAAAAGTTTATCCTACATAATCAAGTTGATTCTATTTCAGTAATACAGGAATTATTTGTCACAAATAAATCAATACATTTAGTGAATCATACACATGGACTTAAAAACAAAAAATCATATGATCATCTCAATAGACGTAGCAAAGGACTGAAATAAATTTTAACATACCTTTATGATAAAAGTCCTAGAGAAAATTGGACAACAGGCAACATACCTTAGCAGAATAAAGACTATATACAATAATCCACAACCAATCTCTTTCTAAATGGAGAGACACTTAAAGCATTCCCATTAAAATCAGGAATAAGGCAAGACTGGCCACTAACTCCACTACTTTTCAATGTAGTGCTTAAAATTCTACTAGAGAAAGAAGTCAAGAGAAGGAAATTAAAGGGTGCTAATTGAAAAGGAAAAGTTTAATCATCTTTATTTGCAGATGATATGATAGGAAACATAAGAGTTCCCCCCAATTCTACAAGAACACATCTAGAAATGGTCAGCATTTTAGAAAAGTGATAGGATACAAATTAACTTACAAAATATAGTATCATTTTTATGTACCAAAACAAGTATTCAGAAAAAGACGTCATGGAAACATTTCCACTCATATAGCCATAAACAGTCTAGAAATAAGCTTGACAAAAGATGTGATAGAGCCCTGCAATGAAAACGTTAAGTCTTTGAAAAGAGAGACTGAGGAAGACTCAAGAGGATGATAAAAAAACAACCTGTGCTCATGGGATGGTAGAATTAATATAATGACAATGCTCATCTTCCCAAAAGCAATTTACATTCAATGCATTGCCAATCAAAATCCTTATTACGTTTCTCTCAGAAATAGAAAAAAATAGCCATCCTAAAATTCATAAGTATTGCCAAAGCAATCCTGAGCAAAAAGAAAATGCTGGGGTCATTGCTATAGTATTTTTCAAACAATATTATGGAGCTATACCATTAAAACAGCCAGGCATTGGCACAGAACATTCATGTAGATCAATGGAACAATATGGAAGATACAAATGTGTATGCATGCAATTCACACACCTGATATTTGACAAAGGTGCAAAGAACACACAATGAAGGAAAGAGCATCTTCAACAAATCATGCTAGGAAAACTAGATATCCACACAAAGAATGAGAAAAAAATTAGAGCCAATTCCTTACCCCTCACACAAAAAATAATCAATGGTAAATAAACTAAAAATATCAAGGTTAAACCTAAAATTCTGAAACTGTTATAAGAAAGAAAGATAAACGTTCAGGAAAGAGTGTTCTAAAGTCTTAGTTCCTTCAGGAATTAAGGCCAACAATTGACAAATGGGGCCTCAGTAACCTTAAAAGTTTCTGTACAGCTTTGGAAACAAAGCTCACATGATGGAAGATCATCATAGCAACCTATAGATCTGATACAGGATTAATTTCTAGAATATGCAAAGTACCTGAAAAACAAAGAATAAACAAATTTAATGATCATTTAATAAATTGAGCTATAGTTCTGGACAGAAAGCTTTCAAAAGAAGAAATAGAAATGGCTAAGGAATACTTAACAATGCTCAACATCTTTAGTAAGGGGGAAAAATTAAAGGACTTTAAGATTTCATATTTCCCACTAGAAAGAAAACATCAAGAAAACATTCTACAACAAATGTCAGTGAGGATGTCTAGAAAAAGGATCCCACATTTGCTACTGCTGGTAGTGGAAACTGGTACAGCCACTGTGCCAATCAGTGTGCAGAATTACTAACAACTAAGAAAAGATCTACCATATGATTCAGATATACCACCATTTACCCTGTACCTGAAGGACTCAATTTTCTACTATAGAGATACTAGTTCATTCATGTTTGTTGCTGCTAAGAAATGGAAGCAACCTAAGTATCCCTCAACTAATGAATGAATATTGAAAATGTTATGCATTTACACAATGGTGTTCTAATAAGCTGTAGTGAAAATAAAATCATTATATTTGCAGGTAATTAAAAGAAACTGAGACTATGTGAAGTAACCAAAAACTCCGAAAGATAAGTAATGCATGCCCTCTCTCATTTGTGGGTCCTAGCTCTCAAAATCTTTAGATATGCATATATATCCTGAACTGACAGCTGAAATTTT
>NW_008341810.1:6993575-7017190 GCF_000622305.1 Nannospalax galili | reverse complement strand
GGAGTGGGGGGCATGGGAGGAGTCAGGGGGCATGGGAAGAGTCAGTCTGGGAGGAATAGAAATAATACAAATACAATACTCATGTATGAATTTCTCAAATTAAAAGAAAGTTAAATAAAAAAGAATGACTTCATTTTCAAAAAATCTAATTAACAATCTTCATTGCCAGAATGACATTAATTTCACCTTCAGTATACTCTTGTGAGAAACGTTTTAAAAGAATGTAGGATAAACTTTTTTTTAGCTCCAAACTTTTTCATTTTTGGAGTTCCATTTTATAGCCATCCAGATTCAACGCTCTTTAAACACTGAAAATTTCTATGTGATAATATGTAAAAATCTACAAGATGTTTTATTCATTGAAACAGATATAGTATGCAGAGGATATGCCTAATTATGGTGAAGTAAAAAGATATATATTTATGAATATAAGCATTTTTATGCAACCAAATTTCTGGAAACTTACAGTATAATTTGTATCAATCAGTATACAAACAAGAAACAGATGGCAAACTGAAATCAGAATTTGAAGAGAGATTATTTATAAAGAAATTAATTACAAAGGTGTGGATGCATATGGGAACTGAAAGGAGGATGAAAGAGTCCTGCATAACCAGCAGGTCTACCATAACACTTAAAAGTAAAACAAGGAAAAGAGATGTTCCCACACGCTAGAAAGAAGACTGGGTTAGAACAGGCTGTCCTTCAGGAAATTAAGAAGACCTAAGTTTCTCTCAAGCACAGTCAGCACGGGGATTAAATACCATGAGTTCATTTCCTTTCTTCATTCCCTACCTGGAACTCAGCAAACCCAACCCTAAAGAAAGCAGTTTTGAGAGCCCAAGTGTGGTGGTCATGTAGATCATGGGAAACAGCTTCTCAGAGCAACAGATAAAGAAGTGGTAGGAAATATTCTGTGAGGTGGAGGTAGAAAAGCAAATGGAAAAAATATACTATGCTTGACTGTGCTTCGCTTCACTTGGTGTTTTAGATTGTATTCATTACACACAGTGTCTATTCCCTCCAGGAATTACTGTACTTTTACTTTCTGCTTACTTATTAAAAATGGCTCAGAACATGTTTTCCAGTGTAAATAGTAAAAACCATTTTTTGAAAAGCCCTTCACAGTTTGTTTTGTTTTGTTTTGTTTTTGTTTTACAAGAATTTAGTTGTATCTTTAACTATGGAATTACGCTAGGTGATGAACAATTTTCAACTTTCAAGCTAAATAATATTAAAATGATTTGAGAATACTTCTTTCAATTGTTAACACTGTCACCATTGCAGTGAGTTCTTATGATCTTATGATCAGTTAGATCTTATGATCAGCTGGCTGAAAGACTGTTTCCTTGTGTGAGAATACATTCTTTCTTGAGAGCGCAGGCGTTGCTCATGTCTCAAAGAATTTTTTGTGGCATGAAAAACATTGAATAAAAATCAAAATATGAAAAAAAAACTTTAAAGATAACACCTGTCTCCTACTATCTCCTTATCTCAAGCTCCTTCTTCCCCTTTCCTCCTGTACATAAAGCCCATGCAAGGGCAAATTAGACAAATCCCCAGCATAGACATGAGGAAGTGGGTATGAAATCCCCACCCAGCCTAGGGAATTCTGTCAACTGATGGCTTCTGGGAGGTGGAGAGAGAGTCTCTTACAGGGATGAAACTCCTAGTAGGTTAACCAGGCTCCAGTGGGTAGACCCATGATAAGGATCATGTGGGGATACAAATCAGGCTCTTTAGAGAGGCTCTTTGAGAGAGAGAGAGATAGATAGATAGAGAGAGAGAGAGAGGAGGGCAGCTAAATGTCATAGAATTATTATCTAATAAATCATAACAATAAAAAATAAAGATAAGTCAAAAGAAGAAATAAGAAAATATTTTTCAGGCATCTGGAGGTAATTCAGCTGTGAATAGTCAGCATGGTACATGACTATTCCTGTTATAGAGAATATTTATTTTGTATGTTATTAAGGAAAAATTTAAAGTCAGATTTATAGATAAATCATTGCCTTCATCTGTTTGTGCCTTTAAATCAAAATATTATAAACTGACTAATTTATAATGAACAGAAATGTATTGTCTTACACTTGCAGAAGCTACAAGACTAATAAGATGTAAGCATCTGGTGAGAGGATTTTTAATGTATCATATGAACAAAAGTAGAAAGAAGCAGAGAGAGAGGCAGCAAGGGGGAGAGAGAGAGAGAGAGAGAGAGAGAGAGAGAGAGAGAGAGAGAGCGCAAATCCCTTTTAATACCTACCATTAGGGTCTACTTAATAGAGAATAAGTCATGACTTTTGGAAGGGACACACCTTTCAAAAGCTAGAAACCTTGTAACATGAAGTCTTCTATTTAGTGAAAGAGGTGGTTAATAGCTTTGTTTCAAATTCAACTTTTGTCACATTCATTGTACATTTTTCATAGATTCTAAAATTCTTCAAACACAGATTGTATATGTTTAAACAGAAATTATATTGAGCTACAAGCAGGGCTTGCTCATGCTTGCCTTTAATCCCAGCACCCAGGAGGCAGAGGCAGGCTGATTTCTGTATGTTCAAAGCCAGTCTCATCTACATAGGGAGTTTCAGGCCAGCCAGTGTTGCAGGGAGACCCTGTCTCAAAAAACATGCTGAGTGAGTATATCCTGCTATGATGTTTGACAATGCATTGAATCAGGGTAAAGGAGAAGCACATTGTAGCATGCAGACTGCAGTAAGTGTATCTGTTCTGCCTCTCCCTCTTGCCCTCTGCTATCCTTCTCTCCCCTCTCTCCTCTTTTACACATTCCCACTTAATTGAAAAATACAGTACAGACACGAACCTGTTACATGTGCCACTATAACTGCCACTAGAGTAGAAATGTATTTTCCTGTTCTTACTAGCAAGGTGTTACAATCATGATACACTGTAGCCGTTTGAGCTTCCATTAAGCTTCTTCATTGTGTTAAATTACTAAATTATTTTAGCACCCACCAGAAAAGGAAATTAAACATTTTCTTGTTCTTCTGAAGTATTAGAAAAATCATATTAGCACATTTAATTCTCCCTTTTATTTTCTTCTTCTGGAGATTACGAATTCCAAACTTTCTCTCTTTTTTGGTTTTATGACGTTGAAACTTTATTTTGTTTTGCACAGGTCACTTTGCATTAGAATTTATTTATTATTTTATTTTATGTATATGAGTGTTTTCCCTCCATGCAGATAAGTGAACTCATGATGCACAATACCATGGAGGCCAGAAGAGGGTGTCAGACCCCCTGAAATTGGAGGATTGTTAGTCTACATTTGGGTGCTGGGAACTGAGTTCAGGTCATCTGGAAGAGTAACCAGTGCTCTTCTTGACTGCTGAGCCATCATCTCACCAGTTTTACTTTGAAGGGATTTTAAATGTATTGTTTGATAATTTCATATATGCATATAATATGCTTTGGTCAAATCCACCCACCACCTCCTCCCCTCTAACACCTCCCATATCCCAACCATACATACACATATAACACACATTCACACACATAAAAAAAAATGAGCAGGAAGCATATTTTCCATGCTAGAAAGAGAATTAGGGGACTGAAGAGGAACTGGTTCTATGGGAAGGACCCTTTCATCTTTACGATAAAGTTTTCCAGAGAAGCCTCAGAATTCCTAGTGACACCTTTACAAGGTTCCTGGGGGTAGCACGGGAGAGGGAATGGAGGGATCCACATGAGGCAAAGCAGCATATTATAGTGCACACGGGAGATCGTGAACTGAAAGGGCATCCAGGGTTTTTATTTTTGCTGCAGCCCATGGCACACCTCGAATTTTGTTCATGATAAATAGGAAGCAGTCACACCTTTAAAGTTATATTGATTTTCACTTTTTTTGAGAGTCATCTCATCAACCCCTAGATTGGTTTTATAATCCTACCCATTGAATTTAAAATAAGGTGCTTCTTCCTTGTCGACAGCAATACTTTTTCTGGTACTTTTGTGGAAAATATAGTCTGTGCCTGTGTTTTGAGAGCTTTGGCAGTGAGAGTCAAGTTAGTAAAATATCACTTATATCAAAAGCTTTTTGCCCTGATGTTCTCTGCTAGAAGGAAAGCTAATGTGGGACGCCAGCCTTTGAAGACTCTGACCTGCAATAGGGCCTTAACAATTTCATCTTGAACCATAGGCAGCCTACTCCCATTTAGTGCTGTGGTTTACTTTTAATTATGACTTTGCTCTAGTTAAATAAAGGTCTTTCATAATAATATGGGGTGATTTTCTATAAATGTGCTTTTATATCTTTAGTAAAAAATTCTTTTTTGTAAGAATACAATTTTATTAAAGTACAATTGACACCTGATATTCTATGTGTACTTAAATGGATGACTTGAGAAAATATCTACATACTACCTCTCTAGAAAAATTGTAAGAGTGACTATGAATGTCATTCCCCAGTGATAATTCTTATACTAATATATGTTTAGTACACATTTAAGTTAATGGTTTTTGAAAATGAAATATACAGAGATTGCATGCATATATTCTTCTTTGCATACAGAATAAGAATTTCCTCATCTCCTGTTTTTTTCTGACTTTGATTGTTGCTGTTCAGGACTGTGTCTATTAGACTCAGTCATGATCTGTTACAAACATGTTTGTTCTTTGCTTCTAAATGTTATTCAGTGTGTACCCAGTACATTTATCCATATACTTTCTAAGTAAGAGGCTGTAATTCTTTATCATTCACAACACTTTGCACTGAACATCACAATAAATGTCTCCTTTGGGACCCGTGTAAGAAAATCTGCATTATATAGCCCCAGGAGCAGAATTACCGGAGGACACTATATGCGTGGATAATGTGACAGATCCTAGCACTGACAGCAGGTTGCATTCTGCAGGCTGCAGTGACACCACCATTGCTAGAGAGCTGCTGAAGTTTCACAAATATACTTACAATTATCCAGCTTTTAATGCTTTTCCAGCGATGTAGATGCAAGGTAATATCTCATTTTTTTCATCCTCACCTTCTGATTTTAATGATTGTGTTTGTGATTACATGTTCCCATTAGCATATTACTATTTATCTCCTCTAAATTAAACTTTATAACCTTTAATCGTGTATCTGTTGGAACATCTATCTAAGTGATATTGATTTAGGACTTCATCATATGCTTTTTGTGAAAAGGGCAAGAAATAATGCCAACCTCACTTTTTCCCTTAATTTGTGGCATATCACAGTTCAAATAATTCCTGAGTGCTCTCTTCCAACAGACACTGTCCTCTTTGCAGTTTATAACTTCATTCTAACTCATACTAGGTGCTGGATGAATGCCTGAGGAATATGAAAACAGAAACCTGTCTAATGAGCCACGGTGGAATGAAGTCCTCACGCTAAGATCCAAAACTAAATAAACACATTGCTAATGCCCTGATGTCCCAATATATATATTTAGGGAGCATTGCATGTTGATAGGAACTGCTGTTCTGTTATCAAATGTCACATATATTATTCATGACACATAGCAGTAAAGCTAAATAATGAATACCTCTTTATCACTGATAATCAACTCTCCCCTTTTTCAAGTCTATATACAACTTGGAAATTCTTTTGATGCGAACTCCATGCACCCCTTACACTGTGCAAGATTCTTCATTCTGAAAGATATGTGCATGCCTTATAAATATGAAGCATAGCATTGAGATAAGCAATTATTTCTACCAAATCCCCATAAATCAAAATGAAAAAACCTTACCTATATAATTCTTTTATGGAATTGGAGAATTGGTACAAATTATTTTAAAACAATGATTATTGAACCTTATGAACCACTCAATGTCCATGTAGAAATGGACTGCATTCACAGCACAACATGGAAACTGACTTGTTACAAAATTAGAATGGCATGAATAGTGGTGAAGACAATTTTTTTGGTGAGGCATGGGATTTCAGAATAGTACAAGGTTTTCTGGGAAATAATATTTTTCTTACAATAACAAAGAGGAAGAAGTTTATTTTGTTATTAGATGAGGTCAACATATCACTTATGTAAAATCTAAAGTTTCAGTAAAAAGGTATCACCACTGCCTTGTTAGTCGATGATATCTTTCATCTTCACTTAGCACCTCTGATTAATAGTCATTTAATAGATGAAGACTCTGTGCCACCTTAACAAGGCATCAGTCTTCTCCAGAATGCTGATTTTTTATCTAGAATTCTATATGCTACTCTTGTAATCATGAGGTCAAAATTAATTACAGGAATGATATGAATTATATATTTATAAGAGACCATCAGCATTCCATGAATCTCAATTGCTGTAAGGCACAGTCTAGCATACCGATTATTCTTATACCTAGCGAGGAATATTATTGCTACTGCAAAGACAAAAAACAAGCAAGGGTAGAAAAGGGCTGGAACCCCAAATAGTATTCTTGTCAAAGTGATGATTTCAACTAGGATGATAGGAATTGAATGTAAAAATAGATACATGGAAGCAGCCAAGTTGATTAAAATATGAATTTACAAATGAGTGCTATTTGGAAGTTAATGCCAAGATGTGATTCTGTTCCGACATATTTGGAAATGTGTTCTATTTGCACCTCAGGCCATTTAAGTATATTTTCTCTAAAGGTAACCTGGTTTTGCAGAGAGGCATTTTTATTCCTCCCGAGAGTCCCATTGCCTACAGCATAAAGACTCACATCTACCTGTGACTGAAATTCAGTCCAATATGACCAAGAAAAGATGATTTCGAATTGTCTGTACAGGACGGCTCCCCAGTGCTCCTGACTTTGCAACAATCTTTGTTGTTCACTCTCCCTGATGTTGTAGCATTTATTTTATTTTATTTTTTCCGTTAACAAGAGAACATTTCAATTCTGTTGGTGTCCCTTCCGTGACTGAGGTGACTTACTACTAACTTCAGCACTTTGAACTGGTTACATTCAAGTTTTAGATCATAATCCTTATGCCATTGCTAGCAGTAATGGTTTTCAAACAACACAGTTGTAAGAGAGAGTCTGGAAATTACCTGGGAAAGGAAAGGTGGAGGAGTAGCTGTTTTGAAAGACAAGGATCCCCTGTGACTAAACTCCCCTTTATGCATTTACTGAACCCCAAATGGGTCTTTTCTATTGACAAGCAAAAGGTATTTCTCAGAGTGGGATAGTCAAGCAACAAAAACCCATTGCCTCTAAATTGAAGAGAATTGCTAAAGTTACACCTTCAAAGAATGACGTCTTCAAAAGCAGAGCAGAAAGCTTCAGTTGTCTTCCTTCTCCAACAACGTGGAGTTTTCAGAAAACTGTCTTCCACTCTTGTCCCTACTAGGAAGGGTCCATCTGAGAAGGAAGAAGAGAGTAGGGTCCATATGGTAGTGTGATTCTTTGGAGAAACCACTCTCCTATCCGTCCCTCACCACATCATTAATCACCTGTACTACACTTTTGGTTTTTTAGCTTCTCATTTCCCAGATAAATGAGATCTTTCTAAATATATGAAGGAACACCTACATGAAGGACATTTAACATTTAATCTGTAGCGTATGTGCAAAAATAAGTATGAGTGTCCGAAATGATTTTCCTCAGGGCTCAAATATTTACCGCATCCTTCTTTGCTGTAGTGTGGTGGAATGTGGCTCTAGAGTGACATTGTTTCCTGCTATTTTGCTCAGATCATATAAAAAAGTTTAAAATACAGCAGCGGAGCACGTCAAAACTCTTTTAAACCATATGGAACAGTGCTTATGTTTTTGTAGAAGTTTCCATCGTATGACTATGAATCCTCAGCATTAATTGTGGTTGTAACAGTTATCTCTCTCTATTTTTACAAAGGAAAAAAAATGAATAAAAGAAGACCTTACCATAAAATATCAGTTTATCATATATAAATCTACCAGAATAACACTTTCATGTATATTTAATCTTTATACATTAACCTGAACAGTTTTTAAATCAATTAGTATATTTTGATGGGTTTGACAGTATTTCCTAAATTTTATGTTAAGTTCCCACACATGAAAGAAAATAGGTAAGCCCTCACAGACTACTTAAACCTTAAATTCTATTTCATCAAAGTATTTAAGAGATCTATAAAGTCAGTCACTTGGAAAACGTCAGTAAACAATTGATTAATGAACGTTGGTATGTGAGACACCAGATTAACTTGGATATAGCCACTTGTAAATAACTGCAGAGAAACTGAGCTACCATCCTTTTAAACCTCAAAGTACTCAGAATTACATTTTAACATATTCATGATTACTACAGTGGATGCTAAGATTATATTCCTTGTTTTCTCTATATTAATAAGAAAACTTCAGTAACATTGAGAAATCCTGGTTAGGTGGCTTTCATATGCAAATATCCACTGAATCAGCCTGACCAAGTGGCTGCATGTTAATAATGAAGTAACACAGCACACTTCCCTGTGCTTTTTGCTAAGATACCATCATGCTTTAACATTCAATGATGAACAAGAACATACACCAGGTAGAGTAAATTGGAAATGACATTAGGAACTTTTATTTTGTTCTAACCACCGTGCTTCATGAGACGGTCACCTCAATGACATGCAAAGTGCAAATGAAAGTTTAAGATTCTAGGCAAGGACAGGAGGGTCAACAGAGGTGCAAGGCTCCAGAGGAAAGTTGTCATCAGAGTGAAAAGTAAATAAGGGAGGCAAGTCCTAGAGAAGCCTTTTTGTTCTGGAGGTTGAGTGAGGCATGTGATGGTGAGCAGCATTTGTGCTTGATTTTGAACTCTCCTGACATGGTTTTTGAGACAAATTATCACTAAAATGGTATGGTCAGGAGAAAGGCATCAAGGAGGATAGGGAAGGCTAATTTAATTGCCTTTGTTCCTCAGTGACATAGTTTAAATTGAGCTTGTATTTCTGAGAGCATAGGGATATTTGCATGCCTGGATTTTCATAAGTGGAAAATGAGCTCAAAGCACTTGGCCTATAGATAATGTATCATTTTATATTTGAAGGACAAAGAATACAGTGGGGGAATAAAGGAAATATGTAAATTCTTCTAACTTTTTCTCCTGACTTGGGGGGGGGTGGGAGCAATAGGCTTCCATTTAGATGTAAAGTGCAAAATGATGAATACAAGGGCAAAATTACAGAATGCATATATATGTATATTTCCTATATGATTTCCTTAACTTTACTGGATATATATTCTTGGAGAAAACAGCCATAATCTGTGGGTAAAGTTAAGGAAACCATATATGAAGCATCTCTGATGATTAAATCTTAAAGGAAGTGATTAAGACTTCTTAGAAATTGGTGCAGACTCTGTCATACTCTGGAATTAATGGGTTATGCAGACCTTTGTCTATGTGAATAAATTTGTAGGGACTCATGGAACTATCAGGGTAATCATTTTAAGATGTTCTAAGGAAACAAAAACTGGATGTTATCCATCAATGTTGAAGAGTTGAAAAACTTGGAACTCTACAACTGAAATCTGTTGGTGCTGTGATTTCCTGGAGGTGGATATAATTAAAACACACACAAAAAATGCAAGTCACTGCTTGATTAAAACATCAAGTAAATTTAGATTTATTTCGGTTGAATTCTACATGTTCTAGCTAGAAGTTGTTATACTAAAGCTCATAATTTTATCAATTTTCAATTGTATCTAAGTAAATGAAATGGTAACAAAGCTACTATAAATATCAATGAATTGTGATTCAAGGTTATTTATAAAGAATATAAATTTATAAAATTTGAATAAATGAAAGAATAAATGTGGGATATTGCTGAGAATAGACAAGGAAAGACCACATAGCACCATTTCATTTTATTTTTCTGCTCTTCGGAAATTAGTTAAGAAACACAGGGATCTGAAATATGGAGATCAACACAGAAGTAAGGTTAGTGACAGCACTTACATGGAAGAATGTCTTTTGTTCTTTTAACTCTGTGATCTTCCAGCTCAAGTTTTGGGCATCACACTTCTAAGCATGTTCATAATTTAAAGTAGGTGAATAAATTACACGTGCACTTTCATTTTCAAGCATACAGCTCATTGTGACCCTGCTTTGACTAATAGAATCCAAAGAGAGAGGGTAAAAGCTGCATTTCATTGCTTTTTAACATGAGCATTCTATTAGGTTTACTACAAAAGAAGGAAAGTGTGTGCCACTTTACTAAGAGTAGTTGCAATGGAATTCTGCTTATTCCTTGTTAAGATTTTGAGTGAAAACAATAAAAATTTGAGTCCTTTAAAAACAACATTTGCATAGAAGACTGAATCACAGTGGTTATTTTAGTGGGTAGTAAAAATAAGTTCAAGAGTAAATAAAATGCATAACAAATAACAAAAAAACTTTGTTTAACAATAATGCTAAATTTCATAAGACCGACCCATTTAAAAATCACCTTTTACATTATATGTAAAGCTCATAAAAGCTAAAGAAATGTTACACATATTTTCCCTTAGGTGGAATACCAGTGAAAAGTAATAAATACACAAGATAATTATTAAGATAATTAAAAATTAAATACCATACTGAAGACAGGAGAATTTATTGCTTCACACTTTGAGATCACAAATATTCAGAGCAAAACTCTCATTCTTATTGAATAGAATTAGATAGATACTTTTCTTCTCCTAAAAACATCAATGGCTACATTCATGGTTCTGATAGTGTATTAGACATTCCAAGATTTCTATTAACATGGAAAGAGATTTATAACTTTTAGAATTAGGAAATCAAAAGTTTGTATGTATAAACACACACACAACAGACAAACATACACATACACACAATTTTTAATATGAATCATTTTAAAAGAACTGAGATTGAGACTAATAAAAGGGCATTTATTATTTGCTATAAATACAGAGTTCTTCATGTTATTTATATCCACTATAATATTTAATCTTAGTGATAATTATATGATGTAGTTACTAATATCCCATTGTACATTTGAAGACGTTGAGTCCTAGAGATGTTCAAATATTCTGAGACATTCAAATAAGGTAATTGGAGTAGGATGTATACAGATTTAAAAATCTGTTATGAAACTCTATGCTATAGACATTAAGTATTTCATGCTGAAATTCCATGAACATGGGTTATTTGGATGGTGTCTGTTGTCAACAAAAAAAGCTAAATGGGGCCTGGAGAGATGGTTCAGTGGTTAAGAGCACTGACTGCTCTTGCAGAAGATCCGGGTTCAATTCCCAGCACCGACATGGCAGCTAACAGCTGTTCGTAACTCCAGTTCCAGGGGAATCCGACAGCCCTCTTCTGTCCCCCACGGCATTGCACGACACGGGTGCACTCACACACATGCAGGCAATACACTCATACACATAAAAGAAATTTAAAAAAGAAAGGATAAATGTTTATGGACCCATGGTGACCCTCACACACTCTCAAGGACAAGGGCTAATATTGTTTTCAATAAGCTACATTTTTTTTCCTTTTTTGCTCCCTGTCACCCCAGCTGGCCTGGAACTTGCTATATAGACCAGGCTGGCCTTGAACTCACAGAAATGGGCTTGCCTCTATCTCCCCAATACTGGGATTAAAAGTATCTGCCACCATACCTGGCCTCAATAAGCTACAAATTTTATGTCTCTTCAGCAACAACCTTCTTTTTTTACTGGAAATTTTCTGTAGATATAGTTTGGGGATAAATGTGATACAGAGTTTAGTCCATTGCAGCATCAAGGATGTTACGTAGTGATAATTCTAAAATTCCAGGAAATCATCCTTGATTAAATTTGTAAATGGCTGTCTAGAGAGCCATCATGATTTATGAGGATTTCTTGCTCAGAGAGTTAATAATACTAGTGACAGCATTTCCTCAGAGAACAGAAGATCAAATCTGTTACAAAGTAAGTGCCAATACTAGCTCTCACAAATAGCAGAAGGGCCAGGGGTAATAAATGAGGTTTGAGTCCTCATGCCACTCCTGGCTGCTCAACAGAGGACAGCATTTATTTCTTGAAGTGTTGTTGAACCACTACATATTTCTTCTGCCTATGACAGCTTTCAGGTCTCACCAATAGCCTAAACAAATGTGGCAAGTTATTTAGATAAGGGGACCCTATATGAACACATCTGCTATTTCTGGCATTAAAAGAAGTGTTTGCTAATTTCAAACAATAATTATTTATTTATCATATACTGGTACTGATGATTAAAGTTCATGACATACTTTGTAACCCCACTTATGATGTTTAGAATGGTTATACCTAGTAGTTAGCAACTAACTTTACAATTGGTGTCTGGTAATGCAAGCCGGGTGCTAGAAAATACAATTTGTGCTCCTATATTTGGAGCTAACTCCAAAATCCAAGGTGCAGATTCTAGCAAGTTTAATTTTACCTTTAGCTCTCCTGCAGCATATAAATTGAAAGCTAGGCAACTTGTCATTCAAATGAGTTATTAAGAATTGAAATGTTGGACCTTCAACACTTTAGAATCCTATCCAGTCAGCACAATATGCAGAACCATTTATAAAACCTAAAGTGCTATTGGTCAAACGTTAGCTGTATGCACTGGTGTTGCTACTTTAATTATTCCATGTCCTCTTTTCAATGGAAGGATTTGCTATACGAAAAAAGCATTGTCCTGTTCATCACGTAATAACTGATCCTTATTGGTATCTTCCTGCACAACTTTAATAATCAGTTGACATTTAGAATTTCTGAGCTAGCAGTGCACTGCAGTGATTCATATCACTTGAGTGGATTATAAAATCCTAGAAGGCAGTCATGATGTTCTACATGCATATTATTAATTGATTAATTAGTCTGACACAAAGTTGGAATGTAGTAGGATTAGTAAATACCTCATTTACAAATAAAAAGTTCACGTTTTAATTATATCATATTTGTGAGTTCCTATACTGTTCTCAAGAGACACATAATGAAGGATGCAGAAATCCTACAGTACAGTCCAGTTAATAAAACAGATGATGCAATACTATAGATTCTTTTTTATTTTTGCCTTTAATTTTATGGTCTTATAAAATCATTTTCATGGGAAAAAAATGTATACACATTTCTCCCAAGGAAAATTGTTTGTTTTCATGTAGGCATTATATCCTCACAGAATGGTGTCATTATAGGAAGTACTTATAATGAACTTCTGCTTGCTCCACTCTGTCTAAAATGACAACCACTGAAACTAATTTTGCTAGCTAAGAAAATAAGAGAGAAGAACGATCTCTATGCATTTTGTTGAGAAAAGAACATCAGGATGAATTGCTTTCAAGGGGGATAATGTAACACAAGTCCAGCTTCAGAAAACAAGGATGCTGGCTTCACATTTTGCATTTTACAATGATTTGTCCAAATTTGGTTTGGTTGATTGCACTGAATTGTCTTGTTTTTGAAAAACAGCAACAGATTAAAAGAAATCTCTCAGCAGGGGAAAACTATGCTTCAGGGAGAACAAAAAAATAGAGAAAGCATTACTAATATGCCTAGTTGTAGAATTATTCTTTTTACAATTTATTTTTAGAACCCGTTGGAAGCTCCTGGAACTCACTTGCTGACCACAACTTTTAATGCATTATTAATAAATTAAAGCAATATTTATTAGGCAAAATTGAAGAAAATCTGCTACAAGGAAAAAAGCAGATTTGTAAACATATAAAGAGAAGTCAGCAGTACTTGAAAATTAATTCCATTTCCTAGTATGCTATGTATGCAATAATTCATGGAAAGGATAATATGTTGTGCTCTAAGTCCATAACCTTGGAAAATAAAAGCCTCGTTGGTGCTTGACTTACAAGAGCAAAACAAGCTTACAGTGCATGGGTCTGTGTTGTTTGGCAAGTAGTCAATAAAACTGTACCTTATGACTTTCTCTCCTAAAGGTTCTAATCAAAACAATTTATTTCAGGCATGTAAACCCTGCTTTTCAGACTGTAGCTATTGTCAGCATGTGCAGCACCATCAGCAATAGCCGATGCAATTTTTGGATTGAGAGTCTCAGAGCTCCCCCATCTGTCTCAGTAATGGTTGGATTTTGTAGTAAATCAATACAGCATGTCAAGTATAGTGTAAGGATTTTCCCCCTAACCTTTATAACAGCAATTCCCATGCGTCCCATCTTGCCCATCCTAAGAGTGATGTCTGGGGATATTATGCAAAAAACCAGGGCTGATGTAGCCAGGGACATTAGCTCCTAATGCACTAATTGCTAGAGCTGAGAATTTTCATACTATAGACCATTTCATTTCTTATGCTTCAGCCACAAAGAGAAGAGAGCTAATTGTTTTTCATGGTTGAAGTTAACTTGCTTGCATCTGTGAACACAGGGCAGTAGAGAAAGACAAGAAAGAGATCTGTAAACAAAGCTACCATTTATTTTTTGCGAGTTTTATCTGGATGCTCCAGTTGGTTCTCTGAATGTATTTCTCTCTCATCAGCACTGGGATGGGAGAATTGAATGTGATGTGTTTGTCTTAGTAAAGGTATAACTAGATCCTGGGGGGAGACGAAGTGTTCTGCTTTCTTTCTGCTCCAGTTCTCTACTGAGAAATAAAACCAAGAGGATTCAATTCTTTTCCCTGCAATGGACTTGTAGCTGCCATGACTCACTGCTCAGAGCCACAACTTGCTGACTGCTGTGTACCACTGCCCCTTAGTGGTTGCCCAATAGCCAACTTTAAAAATACTTAACTCACTACACAGTTTTGTAGGTAGATAATGCATACAGGGCCTACCCTCAGAAAAGGCAACAGAGGCTTAATGTTCACATCTGCCCTTTTCTAAGATGATGCTGTGTTTTCTCTGTCACTGGAATATTAAGGAAAGTGCAAGTACCCTGAGCTGAGGGATCTAGAATTATATCTCTCCTCCACTGGTCTTTAACTCTGTGGCCTCAGGAAAGCTATGCAGCTTCTCTCAGTTCCATTATTTTCTCCCTGGCAAATGGATCAGCAAATACCTCATTAAATCTGTGCTGTAGGATAAATGAGATAATAAAGGAGATTGTTTAGCAAAGCATCTATACAGCATCCATTATCATTGCTCCAAAATAGTGATGATTATGGGAACAAAATTTGGGAGGCACATAATGTTTTATTGTTTAAAACAGGAATTCATAAGAATGTAATGTGAACTGTACTATAATCGTTATGAAAATACAAATGTAGCCTGCATGAATGAGTAACTCTAGGAACAACATAATATAGTGGTTCCTGCATTCAACGAAAGAATATCTATCTATCTATTTATCTATCCATCTATCTATCTATCTATCATCTATCTGTCACCTATCTATCATCTATCTATCATCCATATATCTATTAGTTAATGTGGCTCATGGCTTGAATTATAGTTATGTGAAACACAATTTTATTTCAAATTTCTATATATCTATTGAAAGGCCATGAAATAAAATGTACTTTTCCATGAAGTAAATATATGGAGAAAAAGTGAATCCCATCTGCTTCCATAGAGCTACAGTGTTAGTAGAGAAATAGATATAAGTTTACCTTTGTAGAATTTAGACTGACAGTAACTGTGTTGGAGAGGAAATCCTGAGTTACTGGAGTCCTCAGAGTGGTTTTAAAGAGAAGGGAATGTTAGAAGGTGTATTTTTAGAGATAGACAAAGAAGAACAAAATATTCTAACTATAGACATCAGCAAAGGTAGCCCTATCTAAACAGTGTGAAATATCTGGAAAATAAAGAAAAATAATCTGTAATTCCAATTCATATGTTCAGAGTAGTATCCAATAAATACGATTATGATATATTTTGAAAAGCTTTGAACACCATGAGGAAGTTTTATAAACTATATCGTGTAGCAAAGAGAATTCATGAATGAATATACTTTGCATTTATTTTTGCTAAAGAAAGCAATACTAGAACTATTAAAATGAAATTAATTATATGGTAACTAAAACCTTTTTACTCATTTTCTTGAACATGTAGCTTTTTTTTTTTAGTTTATGTGTATATGTGTATTGCCTGCATGTAGGTAAGTACACTTGTGTCGTGAAATGCCCATGGAGTACAGGAGGGGCCGTCAGATCCCCTGAAACTGGATTTTCAGACACTTGTTAATTGCCATGTGGGTGTTGGGATTCGAACCGAGATCTTCTGTATGAACTGCCAGTATTATTAACCACTGAGCCATCTCTCCAGCCCCGAATGTAGCATTTTTTAAAAAATGCAAACAGTAAAATTTCTCCTAAAACACTTTCATTTACAATATTCTTACATTTCCCTATTCACTACCAAATATTCCATTTGTTTATGACTGGATTCTACCATTTTAATATTAATAGTATATTAATATTTTTTTTCCTAATTACATCTGTTCTGTTTAAAAACAACAGGAATGGAATGGTAAACTCAACAAATATCTAAGTGGGATCACTCATATGAGAATCTAAACCTTTGTCTTATGAAGCTGTAAACACTACAAATTAACACTTTCCATGAATGATATTCTCTGAAATGTTGTGAAGTGATATTTCAACTTGACCTACAAATAGACCCACCTGTCTGTATATGCCTCTCCACCATCATAAATACCATTCAGATCCTGGACAACTCCAACACCTCTCACCTAGACTGCTACATTGGCTGTAATTTTATTAGGTGTGAACTTGAGGGCTTTCAAACCTCCTTTTATTTCTCACTTCATATAAATAAGACTCATTGTATCCTTATATCTCCAGCTTAGCCCCCACATACTCCAGGACAGTACAGTCACTCTGCTCAAGGCACCCAGGTCCATTAGGTCTTTTTTTTTTTCAGATGAAGTATGCCATTTTATTTTACAAAGATTGTACAAAATTCCTTATAAAACATGGGGTAGACACCACCTGGTTACCTCATTCTGCCCCCCGAATCCAACTCCACATGAGGGGGCAGATGAGGGTGGGAGTGTGAATAGCATTACGTACAGGGCAGCAGTTGAAGAAATAGGTACAAGTTCTGTCATATTTACACTATTTCCCATATTCACAGGTATAAAGGGAGCCAGGAGGTGGGGGGGGATAATGAGTTCTGACTCTGCTCTCTTATATAAAAAAGGATTAGGTCTTTTTAACAGCTCTGCACTTTCTACCACAGGGCATGCACTGTCTCCTGCCTTTCCTGAAACACTGCCATCCTACAGCTTTCTGCTATGCACCTGTTCATTTCCTCAAGGTTTTCCAAGTTTTCTGTGTGGAGTCTGATCCTGACTTCCTTGTTTTCATCATTCCTTACCTCACAGTCTGTTTTAACTACTTATTAGAAGCCATTGCAATAATAAATTACTGCAGCCCTTACCTCTACCTTTTATTCCATATAGGTATGGATAATACCTTCATGATAATAATTTGTTTTATTTCCTTTTGTATCCTATTTTAAGCAGTGCAGGAATGCAGAATATTTATTACATGAAGGTGTATATAAATAGATGATTCAGTAAAGTCTAATTCACATGGGAATGAAAATAAGACCAACTGACTGAGAAGCTAAAGTTAAGAGGAATAGCAAAAATGAGGTGGAATTTTCTAAATGAAAGACACATCAGTATCATGTATATCAACAATGGAAAATAAGAGAAATAAGGGAGATATAGCTAGTATCTAAGTGGATATATTTACAGTCAAGGGCATTTCAATTCCAGTATGTCAGTGGATATGTGGATTGCCTAGGAATCAACCCTAAGCCTTATAGCTGCATAGGTTCTGGAAGCCACTGATGGAAGCTGGGTAGAGCATTCTAGGACCGGTACTTCCAAGGGGCTAGACCAGCAATGGTGAGTGCTTGCATAGTGGAGTGGCAGCAGCTGAAAGGCTCCTGCAGCATTACAGATCTGCTCAGATCTTCCAGCTATTTCATGGTTTTGGCAGTGAACAGGAATTGTTGATAAGAAATCTTGCTATGCGTTGACTTAGTTCTCATATTAACAACTTGGATGTGGGGATCAGCATTCTGCTGTCAAGTCTGCTGTCGAATAGAGAAATGTAAGAGGGGAGGTAGCGTATAATAAGGAAATGGGATTTTCTGTTAAACCTATTGCCAGTGAACTATAATTCCGGCTACTCAGGAGGTTGTCGTAGGATGATTACAATTTCAAGGCTAGTCAGAGCTAACTACTGAGACCATAAGACATGTTAAGACATTATAAAATAAGTCAAAAATACAAAGGGCTTCAGGTATAGCTCTGTGAAAGATTGTTCACCTAGCCCATACAAAGCCCTAGGTTCCATCCCTAGTACAAAACAAAACATTGGAGAAAGGAAAATGGGATCAAATAATGAAAGTAAAAGATATTCATGTTGTTATTTTAAGAATTCAAGAATTCTTTAAGATTAGTAGGTAAAAATCTAGTAAAATCAAAATGAAGAAATAAACTCAGCGATCTCTAATGTTGAGTTGAGACTACTTTTTCAAGTACAATTTTGCCCTATTTACCTATGATGTTTGTGTTGTAACTGCCTCTGTGATATGATTCAGAAGCCTAGAACTGAGACGTTCAAAAACTGAAAATCTGACCATACAGGGACACAAGAAAAGAGGTGAAAAATATGTGCATTATAATGAAATCTGTCTTTTATGTGTGAAAAATGAAATTTTTTTTCACATTATTAAAAATAAAATAGCATTATCATGATATTTGCCTTATGCAGATCAAACTTCTAAGACCACTAAAGACCTTTGCAATAAGTGATAAATAGATACTTGATTCAATTGTCTATAAAGCTTTATAGGTGATTCAATTAATTGGTATTTTGTTGATACAGCACTATAATTAATCATGGGAGAAAGTGAAAATCTAGAAGACAGAGTCTTTCATGGCAAATTACCATCAAATGAGAGATGTGAGTTCTGTATAGATTAAAAGGTTGAAGCCGTATATTCTAGATACCTTTCTGTTTTGTGATAAAATACCATGACAAAAAAACAACTTATGGGAGAAAGGGTTTAGATTTTCTCACAAGTCCAGGTGACAGGCCATAACTGCAGGGAAGTCAGGGCAACAAGAACGTGAAGCAGCTAGTCACATCGCATCCACAGACTGAATGAATGAATGCATGCTTCTTGGTACTCAGTCTAGTTTGTCTGCTCTTATACAGTGGAAGAAAGAGACCCAGAAAATGATGCCACTTTCGCTGTCCCACGACAGTTAAGTTCAATCAACAGAGGTGCCAACAGGACACCCTGATAGAAGCAGTCAGTCCCTCATTGAGACACTCCTCCAGGGAAGCTGGATTGTGTTGACTGAAAACTAACCATCACACAGTGGTATTCCCTATACTGATGTGATGGTACTAAGGTTCAACAGCTTTAATTTAATTTTATTCATTTTATTTTTTAATATTTTATTTATTATTTTTATTTTATGTGTATGAGTGTACTATCTGCATGTATGTGAGTGCACGTGTGTTGTGCAATGCCACGGAGGTCAGAAGAGGGCTTCGGATTCCCTTGGAACTGGAGTTAAGGAGGGTTCTTAGCCGCCATGTGGGTGCTGGGAATCGAACCTGGGACCTCTGCAACAGCAGTCAGTGCTTTTAACCGCTGAGCATCTACCAGCCCCCAACTTTAATTTTAATACATATATTCAGAGACAAAATTGTTATTCTTACCAAACCTGTTCAGGTAGACATTTAGCCCTTTTTAAGTTACAAACTAAACATTTTCACATCTCATCCTTTTCAGAAAACATTTAAGTAAAATTTTCTGAGAGATCTCTATG
Organism: Nannospalax galili; assembly: GCF_000622305.1. Lineage (NCBI taxonomy): Eukaryota > Metazoa > Chordata > Mammalia > Rodentia > Spalacidae > Nannospalax > Nannospalax galili. Next base: position 6,997,528 of record NW_008341810.1, on the reverse strand, counting down.
TAAACTGAGAGGTCTCGTAGGTTACCATCTTGCCATCCTTACACTTTTATTCCAAACTAGGGAAGTCCACACCTGCTTCTGATTTTAAATATTTTTATTGACTCTGAGAATTTCATGCAATGTATTTTGATTCAGAATTCCTCCCCATCTTCACTAAGATCCACCACCACCTCTCTACCCACTCTCATTCCACATCTTCTCTTATTTTTTAAAGTGCATCAAGTCAATTTGTGTTTCCAAAAACTTTTGTTTGTGGATCCATCCCACAGAGCCTGGACAACCCAGTCAGCATCACAACCTTAAAAAAAAAGACTCTTCCTCTCAACCAGCTATAATTGCCAATAGATCCTCAGCTAGGCCTCGGTTTCTTGCCCACCTCCATGCTGGGATTTTATGTGGCTTCAACTTGAATAGGTCTGTGCTTGCTCTTCTAAGCACTTTGGGTTCATATGTAGCTTCACTTCTGTGTCCAGAAAACATAGTTCCTTGTATTCACCCACCACTACTGACTCTTAAAATCTTGAGCCTTGATAGGGAAAAGGTGTGCTATCAGTGTTCCATTTAGGACCAGGAATTCTACAGTCTTATTTTCAGCATGTGGGACATTTTGTGTGTCTCTGTGTTAGTTGCTATTTACTGGAAGAAGCTTCTCTGGTGAGTGTTGAGAGATGCATTGATCTTACTACATGGAAGAGCTCTCTCTCTCTCTCTCTCTCTCTCTCTCTCTCTCTCTCTCTCCCATGTGTGTTTGCATGTGTATCTATGTGTAGGCCCATGAGTACTATGGTGCACATGTGGATGGCAGAGGACAACTTGAAACAGCTGGTTCTTGTTATCTACCAAGTGGTTCCCAGAGGTTGAATTTGGGTCTTGAAGCTTGGCCACAGGCACTTTCACATCTGAAGCATCTTACCATTCTTAATACAATGGTTTTCAGCTAGTACTTTAATTTTAGTAATGTCCATTTAATTATTCAAATATATTTCATTTTAAAATCTTTTTTTTATTTTAAAAAATTATTTTGTTTTTTATTTTATGTTCGACTATATTGCTTACATGTATGTAAGTGCACTCATGTCATTCAGTGCCCACAGAAGTCAGAAAAATGGAGTTCCATCCCATGGAACTGGACGTACACATGGTTGTTAGCTGCCATGTGGGAACTGAGACCCAAATCCAGGTCCTCTGCAAGAGCAGTCAGTGCTCTTTACCACTGAGCTACCTCTCCAGCCCCACCACAAATATTTCTAGAGCAATAATTCTTAATAGATTTTAAAGTTTTGCAAATTTCAAACAATATATTTTGATTATATATAGATCTTCTCACATATCTACACCCCCTTACTACCCCTACCAAATTACGTACTCTGATATAATATATAGTATATATATGAATATATATATATTTTTTTCATGTCCCCAAATGTGGGTTCATTCCCTGAAGTTTGGTCAAACTACTAAGATACTAAGGTTCTCACCTTTAAATGTGACTCAATGTTTTCTTCTTCCCAGTCGCCATCAATTACCAAAAGTTCTTCAGTGCGGTTGGTGTTTCTCACCCACTTCTTCTTCATGTCTGTCCTGGGATTTTTGCCTTGCATGAGTTTACATGGAATTTGTTCTTGCTGTCATCATTACTGTGAGTTCATATGAGCAACTTCCCATCTATCTGGAAAATTCTTATTCCTGGTGGTCATCCATCACCTCTGGCCTTGCAGTCTTCTGGCCTCTTGTGCAACGACCCCTGAGTCTTGGGAGGCAGAAGTTTGATATTGGTGTCCTTTTCAGGGATATATAGTCCGTAACCTCTTATTTCTCTGTGCACTGGCCTGTTTTGGTTCTCTGTGTTAACCATCTGTTATATAAGGATGCTGCTTTACTGAACGTTGAATGATGCATTAATCTATGGGTATTATAATGAATCTGTGGAAATCAATTTAATATTCCATATATTATATGTAGTAGAATAATTGTATTAAGCCTAAAACAGTATATTTAAGATAATGAAATGAGGTAAAAATTCTCTAGCCTCATTTAAAATATGATTGCTAGAAAACCATAATGACATACAGAAGTTTGAGAGGCATGTGGAATCCCAGCAATTGGGAAGAGAATTGGCAGATTGCATCCTCTTAAGAGATGCATCTGTTGTTCCCAGGTATACAAATTCACTAACCTTTAGACACTGTATAGGCATTTCTCATGGGGTTTTGAGGCATCACATTTACCTCTGTGTTTCCTCTTGTCCCCCAAGATTTATTCATCTCTCCCCTTATTCCTACCATCCAGCCTCCCTCCCCAGTGCCAGACAGAAGAGACCTCACTGTGAGTGGTTGATGAGTGTAGTCCAGGAGACTCCGAAAATAACACAGGCTATTGCCAAACCTCTTGGTTATCTCCCAGAGCGAGTAGCAAGACTCTACTGCTGAAGACGGGACATGCTTCAGATACAGGACATGGATCTGGAACTAACCTGGAGGACTTCTACCTGAAATTTGGCTCTCATAATGCTAGACGTTAATAGGAAAACTGTCAAGAGAGAAAAACAATCAGTGGTCCAGCCCAGCCCTAAAGCCTAATAACCATAATGGCCAGCAAGGCAAACTACCTCTATAGTGCAGTGATACTGTTATCTGGGGGAAGGCAATCAATAGCTATTAATTGGGCTTAAAGCCCTCTAAATGGGAGTGAACTCATGGGTGACACTCTAAACTCAGTCAAATATGCATGACAGGAAATAATATATATCCCAGCGAAAAACCTACCTCTGTCATATCTCTAGAAAAATGAAATTTCTTACCATTTGCTAAATATGAATGCTTATGTTTTCAGACAAGCAGACCATAAACCATTCATCAAAGAAGCTTCTTTTGGAACAGATGGAAGCTACTGCAGAATTTCACAACTGGTCAAACACAGAAAATATATGACTGAGAGATGTCAAGTACTAGGTGACACATCAGCAGTTGAACCTCTATGCTGAAAGTTCCTGGAACAAAGCAGAACAAGAGGTAGAGAGAAAACTAAGGCATCTCTCAAATTTCACCACCAAGGTTTCCTTATATAACAGAATGTGATACACACAGAAGGCCACAACTGACAAAGTTTTAAAGAATAAAAGAAGGTAGTGTCTGTATCCTGTGATGGGACTCCTATAGTGAATCTCACCCACCCAAAAATCAGAGACCATTGCCAAAGAGAAGAGGGGGACGAGATTATTAGAGTCAGAGCTGGTTCATGAACACATTGAAGTACAGGCTTTCAGGTAAATGGAAACTTGCACATGTGAACTTGAGGCAATGGTGGCATCCAGCACAGGACCAATGCCATCTCAATTAAACAAGGGCCCAGAGGGGAGAAAAAAATGGGAGGGGGCATGGCCCTAGACTGAGAACTATTGGAGACTGTTTGATGCTGGGTGAGGGAAAGTGTGCCTTACATACAATCTCTATATGGGCTGACTAGACTCTGGTAGATGAATTTACACTGAAGGACATCAGGGTACAAATGTTTTTCTGAATGGGACTTAATATGTGTGGTGCAATACATGAGGTCCAGTTTGGGAATAGGAGGGCATGGATGGAGGAGGGGGTCTAAATTTGATTAAGGACTGTTGTATAAAATTACAAAAGCTCAATTTATTTTTAAAGGTGCATCTGGTAAGATACATGTCAGGAGTCTTTACTCGATTGGTCCCAGTCATGACTTCATTTCACAGTGCCTTTATATTTCACCCCTGTTCTTTGTCTCTCATTGCACAATGAAGTTCAAAGAACTGATAATGTATTGAAGAAAATTGTCTACGAGGAAGTAAAACCAGATAAGAAAAGTAAATACCATGCCTAAGAAAATGTCTCTGTGAAAAAAACAACTGTGTTAATAATCAACTTCATATGTAGGAGACGAGAGTAACAGTATCGAAGGCATTATTTGTATATTCTGAATGATTTGTG
>NW_008341810.1:6979299-6992639 GCF_000622305.1 Nannospalax galili | reverse complement strand
CCTGATAAACTGATTTGTTTTTACTCTTGAGGTTGTTTGAGGATCTGTTCCTCAGGGGTCCCGTGGGCTTGGGAGGAGCCCCTGGCTCCTTTCTTTTACCAGTTCCATCTATGTAAAGATAAGTCAAAGGTCCTGCTCGACCATTGTTGGCTTCTCTTGGAAGCATGGAGGAAATGATTCCTCCGTGTTGACCCTCCTCTTTATAGACTGGACACTGGTTCAAGTCCATCTGGTGGGGTCTCCTCAGCTTCCTTGATCAAGAGGCCAGATGACCCACCACCATTACAGGACATTTTGCACAATGCTCATAGTCCCTGGGAACTAATCGACCCAGGAGGGCAAGGAGCAAAAAGTGTCCTTTGAATCCCTCTGACCCAATTAGTATAGATCTCAAGGGTTAAACATTAAACATCCAAGAAGGTTAGTTTCACCCTTCTGGCATTTTTAATTACTGTGTGTCCTGCAGATAAATCTTGAGTAATGACCAGTTGGTCTCAAATAAACCTTATCTAGAGATATTTTTCTTTATGTATAATGTATAATTTGTCAGTAGATTGTAGGAATAATATGGTTCCCCTAGGCATTGTTTTTCTCTTGTACCGTCTTCCCCCTCTATCATGGTTGTCCCACTTAAGGTGCCCCCACTTCCCCCCTTTCTTCCTTACTAATACCCTTGCTCCTATGATCCTACCTCTGTTGAACTGCTTCTTTCTCCTTATCCCCTAGGTGACTTTTAAAATAAGCCCAGAACGCTTACATATTTTCCACTTAAAATTATGAAAATATGTATCTTTTTTAGGATTATAGGGCAGAAATTTTGATTTTATGTTATGAATGACTGTGTAAAAGCATCCTGCATTTCTTCTAAACCTCTGTTATTCACTGACCATTTTAATGCCTCCTCAGAACTCAGCATCACTTGTACTTTTTAAAGGACACTTCTAAACTCTTCAATATTGTTCTTCTTATTTTAGATAATGGAAAATATTATATCTAGTGATGTAAGATGCACATTCTAATTTCATTCAATAGCATAAAACTTTGATATAATAGGATTTTATTAAGGCAAGTGAACAATCTTTAAAGAAGATCTGTGAGAGCATGGAACTTAAATTTGCACTCTATGCCATCCTTGTATGGAGCTGGATCTTATGACCTCAGCAAACTTTATCTGTAAGAACTTGTAAATTTTAAGTGAGTATTCCTACTGAAATAAATTATAACAGCTCCAAAATATAGAAACACTTGTCCATGCCCATTTGAAATCTAAAGAAATGTATGCATATATTTTTGACATTAACCTCCAAATGTTTCAAAATAATAACTGTATAAATGGAGAAATACTTAGTGTTAAAATTGAAATAACTTCCTAGTGAACATTTATGTGATACATTCAAAAAGAAGCACTTATTGCAAGTTTAAATTGACACAGAAATGCCTTTCACATTGTTGACATTCTGTATTGCAAACAGTTTCTCAGATATAGCTGTACTTTTCAAGTTTGTTTTTCTCATGCATAGCATGAATGAATATTATATTTCTTGATTATGCAAATACTGAAATTACTTTCTTAAATTCTTTTCAATAACAACTCTGTTGCCAGAGGTCTCTTGGGGTCTCTTGTGCTATCAGACAAACCATATAACATATTTCTTTGTGAATTTATTATAGTTATATCTTGGGGGGTGTGAAGAAACTTAGAGAGTAATGCCCGGCACCCAGCATCCAGCTCTTGAGGTGGGCCAACACCATTCTAGATTGTTTGCCCACAGTCTCCATTAACTTTCACCCATGCATCTTGGGTCTGCAGTATCTTTCCAGGTCGTTAAGTGCCCCCTCTCATGACATGGTTGAGATGCCAGGGCCATCTTTTCTCCATGCCTGCTGTTGCGTGTTCTCCATGCCCACTGCAACTCATTTGTAGCTTGCTGATTCAGTCCCAAGATGATGCCACAAGCTCCTTCCATGGCTAACTCTCCACAGTCAATTCTCTGCAGCAGGACCCGCCCCATGGAGGAACCATGACCCTTGGGGAAGACACTCCACCCCTTTCCTCTGCTCTTACAATCTTTCTGCCAGTCTTCCAGTAAGGTCCTTGAGCCTTGGAGAGGGTGACAGATGTAGGGCTATCTCTCTTGTATTGTGGTAAGATAGTGACTTATTGGGCCACCCTGTTATTTGTCTTTAAACCATGGCCATTGATCTATCTCAGTGGTGTTTCTTCTACTGTAAAGACAAATGGAAGAAAGTAGAAACATTTAAGAAAACATGAATGTAAATACAAATGCCTAGAAGATATCTCAGTAGGTATACTATATTCATTAAACAGTATACTTGTAATGGCTTCCCCACTAGGGCCTGTAGCCTTTCCCAACACAAGGCATTGGCCTGGTCTACAGCACCAAATGTGCATTCCACCTCTAGGAGTGGGCCTTATCCAATTAGAAATTTGCTGGTTGTACGTATGTTGGTGGAGCCATTATTACACTTGCAGGCACTGCTTGGCATGTCCATAGTATGAAGCACGTGGTGTCCATTGTTGAGTAGAATCATAGGGCATCCTTTCTTCCACAATCATCTGAATAGTGCCTTCTGATAATATGAATGTCATCCATCCAGCAGCTCAGAGTTTTTAGGCTTAGTCTCAGTTCCATCTCTTCTTTCCTCGTGCTCATAACATGCAGTGTCTTCAGCAACATGGCCTTACTGACCTTTCTATTGTACAACCAACATTAATGGCAATAGCCTTGGTGAATTTGAGGACCTCTAGGATCTCTCTGACCAACAGCTAATGGGGGGGGGGCAACCTAAGCCTGGTACTGTATACTTTCTTAACAGTTGTATAGTTTGGGAGTCTATCGTCATCTTACCCAACCATAAAATTCCCAAGAACCTTACAGCTATAGCTAGCCTTTGCTTCTTCAGTTATCTTTCAAATGGGTTTTACATCTGTAAAGCACTCAAAGGAAGGTTAACACTATATATTAAATCAGTCATAGGCAAGGTCTCACATAGCATGGAAAGGTTTTGTCCATTCATATTAACTGTTTTCTCCATAGCTCTTGTTAGGTACCATAGCATGGGTACAAGGCATTCATTTGGTTAGCTCTATATCATTTTTAATTATCCCTTTGGAGTCATTTTGCACTTGAGGGGATTTTACATGGAGTCTCTCTGTATTCTTCTATTCTTGCTACACTTACAGGTGTTGGCTCCAGTAACCTGACCCTGCACTGGGCTACAGAGGCAGAGGGTTTCTCCTGTCCCTGTTGTATTTGTTGGTTCCCTGAGTCATGCAGGCCCTGGGTCTGCTTCCTGACTGTAGCCATATCTGTCATTTCTCCATTGACCAAACCTGGCTGCTAGGGGAGAGCTTAGTGGGAAAAACTGCTTCTACCCCAAGTATAGCCTTTATGAGAAGAGAAATGCATCTCATTTAATCCTCATTAACTACCATTCTTAACCATTTCTGGGACATGTTTTATTCTTTGAATGCCTTTTGTAAACTGTTCTTCTGGTTTTAAAGCTTTCCAGAAACACCTTAGTACCAAAATTGGTTTTCTATCAATCTTGTCTCTGGGAATTTGGGCTCTACATAAGTCTTGCCATATTTGTTTTTGAGTAACCCAAATAGGCCATTTCTTCTGTCTGGTGCCTTTTATATCTCTCATAGGGTATTCTGTTATTTTAAAGACATGTTTTACATGATGGTCAGAATCATTTAGATTCTGTCTCATTTTACCAAGTTTCTGTTTTATTAAAGGACTTAGTAAAACCAGTAAAGCCCCAGACCATTTTCCAGGTCATAGTTGAATTAAGCTTTCTTTCACATCTCTGGAGAACACTGTCTTATCCGGCCCAGTGAACTGGACATCATATATTGCTTTTTTCATACCTAGTTCTCTCAGTAATGTCTGCCCCTCCTTTATATTCCTCCAGCCCTGCTAATCATGTTAGTCTCTCTTGCTGACTACCAGGTATCTTTAATGCCTGCAACCAGCCATCCCATTAAGGACTGCTCCCCGCTGCGATGGCCTGGGTTGAACAGCCTGTATCGCAAGGATGGATGGGTGGTTATATAACTCAGCTGTGAAGCTTCTGAAGGACATAGACTGACATCATTTGCTCCCATGTTCCATACTTTCACAAGCCACATGGCTACGGGATCTCTGATTGTTTGCTTATAAATTTTTCCCAGTTTTTACAGATTTAGTATGGAATATTTCCCAGCTACAGAACTACCACTGTTAGCTATTTTTTCCCTTTTGTATCAATGGTTGAATCTGAGGGGCAGCTTTAGTTACTTCTATTTTTAGATTATTTTCCTTTTTACTATTATCTGTCTCTTCCTCTGAGTCCCTGGACCTTATACAAGTTAGAGTGTCCCAGTATTTTTTGTTTTTGTTTTTGTTTTTTCAAGCTCTGCAACTGGATCTGCCAGGACTTCCCTAGCCTTTTCAGCTTCCCCTGCCTGGGACACATCTTTTATTATGCAAAATGGCCATGCCACCTCTCTGAGCACTCATTTGGTGGGCAAAAGTTTTTCCAGCCTCTGAATATCCTTTAACAAATCTTCACATACCCGCAACATACCCCATCTTTACAACATAGCTGTGGCCCATGCTTTTGCATGGCTGGCCTCTTTTTGGTTTCTTATTTTATAATCCATCTTATAACCCATGTGATTATTGCTAACCGCATTAAGCATATGGGCTTAGATTGCCTTCCCCCCTGGGTTCTTGGCAGCTGCTCCTGGATTTGGGAATCAGAGATCAGCTGACCTGCCACAGAAGCAGTGGAAAGAGCACTGCTTTCCAACATCCCCAAGACTGTGGTTCATTTATCCGGGCTGGACTATGCCAATTTGCTGCCAGAGTTCTCTCGGAGTCTCTTGCACTATCAGAAAAACCTCATAATATATTTCTATGTGAATTTATTATAGTTATATCTTGGGGGGAGGTGAAGAAACAGAGAATAATTCCTGGCATCCAGAACCCAGCTCTCACAGTGGGCTGCCACCATTCTAGATCACTTGACCACAGTCTCCATTAATTTTTGCCCATGCATCTGTGGCCTACAGTCTCAGTCCAGGTCAGTAAATGCCCCCTTGCGTGAAGCAGGTGAGACACTGGGGCCACCTTTTCTCCATGTCCACTACTGCTCATTCTCAACACCTGCCATTGCAGGTTCCCCATGCCCTCTGCAGTGTGTTCTTTGTGGCTTGGTGCTTCAGTCCCAAGATGGTGCCACAAGCACCTCCTTCTGGGGCTAACTCTTCACAGCCAATTCTCCACAGCAGGCCCCAACCCTTAGAGGAACTAGGACCCCTGGGGAACACAAGATTGGAATCAAGCTACTGAAAGATAAAATACAAACAGGGAATTGCTGATAAATCTTTGAATTAAGACACTATTGTATAATGTGGACAATGAAAGGTATAGTGATTTTGCTTCTTTTTGAGAAGAATATTCCGCAAGAGTTCCCTTTGCTTTAAGTTTTTAAAAGTTGCTATTCAGTGGCTGGGAAACAAAGACCCCTGTAATCACATTAATGGTAAATTTGTAGCTTTTAGTGCTCCAATCTAGCAATTTTTCAAATGCGTAGGCTCTACTACGATGCTACTTTCATGGCTCCATAGCTAATTCCCATTTGCTAGCATTATCAATGCTAAAATGAGGCCTCTTTCTGAATGTTAAAACAATACAAATCAGTGCAAGTATATTAAATATTATTAGATATGTTTAAATAATTAAAAATGTGCCATTATACAACAGAAGGAGATTATTCTAGAAAAGTGAAGGTCAGCTTTGCTCTTCACTCTGTGTGATTGGATATTTTCAAGATTTTTCTTGCTGGACTAATTTTCAAAGGAACATAATGAATACTTTTATAGTTACCGAATATAAATAGGTACATTTTGAAGCTCTCAAAAATTTTAATAACTACTAAATATTAACTCCATGTTTTCTATGTCCATGATTTTCTGTATTTTTCTAAGATTTAAAGCTAGATCAACTGTTTTCAAAATTATGAAGCACACTGAGCTTCCAGAATGCATAGTGCTATGTGCAGAATAAAATGGAAAAACTGAAATACTGAATGTTATGTAGCTATAAAATTGGTGTACATGTTGTATACTGGGTACAATATAATGTGAGGGAGGAATAGTCAGGATGCAAAACTGATTCAGTGTTCTGTATGGAAATCATGAGTTTGGACAAAATTATCACAATTAGATATTTTTTCTATGAATTAGGAAAGGACTCATTATTCAATTTTATCAGCAGAACACCTTCATCCTGCTAATGGAACATGTTCTGTATGATAATTATTTTAAAATTATCTCCCCACATTAACAAACTCAGAAAAATTATCAGAAAGGAAGAACTATCTCATCACTATAATCAACATTAAAATCTATCGAACATTTAAATGTATTAAACTGACAGCACACAACATGATTTATGACTTAAACAAGATGTTTCCAGCAAAGAGAATAATTTCTTTCAATCAGTCCTTTAAACAGTGCATTTAGACATTCCTTGAAAATAATTTACATAAATATAGATATGATTAGCAGTGTTAGAGTAATAATTATTTCATAAAATGATAAAATGAAACAAAATGACATCATGAATAGTATACAGTTAGTTATTCAGTAGGTAATAGCAAATTTTAATTAAATATTTTTCTTATCACATTACAAAGAATTCAAAGGGATCTATATTCATATTCAGAACTATTTGTGAGTTAATTCATGGTGCATAACAGTCTAAGATTATTAAGATTCATTGAAGAAAAGCTGACACAAAAGTTCACTGTCAATTCCTTTCTAGAAAAGATTGGTTACTTTTAGAGAATTCTTTAAAAATTGACTTTGATTTTTTTTTTGATTATTCATCTGACTAAGCTTCTTAAGATGAAGATCAAGTAATAAAGATATTACATTCTTCATGGAAAGTTTATTTAACTTCTCACATGTGTAAACATAGATGCAGAAATCAAAGCTTCATGTAACATTTGCATTTTTCTTTATTATCAACAGCTGGTAGATTGATATATTTCAACTATAATATATGAAAGTCAAAACTATAGATTCTTTACCTGAAAATCATAAGCACATATAGTCAATCTAGTTTTTGAAAATGAGGAAGCTGGAAATAAGAGGAAATATGTGACATATTCAAAAATAGAGGAGAATGGTATCCCAGCTCTATGTCTTCCATTCGCAAGCAATGTTTCCTTCCATTTACTGACTTACAGCTCCACATAAAATGTCTTATTCTACACTGAATGATGTCCTTTGCTGCACTAAATTTTCCATTTTCTGCTTTCTGTTTGACTAGCCCTTGCTCTCTCAGGGTCTTGTGGTCCTGACACAAGTCCAAAAACCAGCATAGCACATTTTTATCTTGGATTTTGTATATTTTATATGACAGGGAGGGAGCGACTTACAAAAAGATGGCTTTTCATAACTCAGGCATCATTCAAGCCCTACCCACAGTTTCCCCTCAGCTTTTGCCCATGCTCCATGGGTACACGGTCTCATCCTAGGGACTGAAAGTCCCTCACACTTCCTGCTCCCAGCTCTGGACTTGTGCACCCTTGGCTCTCTCTCTCTCCCACTTCCAATCTCCTCACCCTTTGCTCTGCCTGCAGCTAGGCTCCATCCTTCTTCCTAGGGTGCCTTATGCTTGCCCCTTGCTCACGCTTTTCAGAGGAATGAGTGGCTCACACTTTTAGGAGGAATGAGTGGTTTCAGGGCTACACCCTTTCTTCTCCTTCTGTCATTTATTCCCTAGTAGTGGAAACATCTTCAAGTTCTTAATGAGAAATTAGAGCTATGATTTTTTATTTTCCTATTTACTTCTGGAATTTGAAGTCCCATGAAGTATTGTCAGGAATACCAGCTCAAAATAAGTAATTTTTAATATAAATATTTTTATTGAGCTTTTCTAATTTCACACAACAGTTCCTAATCAAATTTAGATCCCCTCCCCAATCCATGCATCCTCCATCCCCCACCAGACCTCATGTATTTCTCCATGTATGTTAAATCCTATCCATTCAGACATTTGTACCCAAATTTCCACTGGAGTCTAGTCAGTCCATCTAGAGATTTTAGGTAAAGCAGTCTCTCCTTCACCCAGCAGTAATCATTCTGCAATAGTTTTCAGTTTAGTGCCAAGCCACCACTTATTTCCCTCCTCCCCTTTGAGTCCTTGTTTAATTGAGTTGGTATGGGTCCTGTGTTCAATGTCAACATTGTCACAAGTTCATATGTGGAAGTTTCCAGTTGCCTGAAAGCTTTTGCCTTCCTGTGTTCATGAACCATCCCTGCGTCTTACAATCTTTCTGTCCCCATTTCAAAATGGTCCCTGACCTGTGGGTGTGTGGGGTTCCATATAGGAATCCCATCCAAGCATACACACTCTGTAGCGTTTTATTCTTTAAAACTTAGCCAGTTGTGGCCTTCTATTTGTGTCACATTCTGTTGTATAAGGAAACTTTACTAGTGAGCATTGAGAGATGCCTTCCTTTTCTCTCTGCCTCTTGTTCTGGTATGTTCCATGAGCCTTAGGCGTAGAGGTTGAACTGTAGATGTGTAACCTAGTATTTGACATCTTTCAGTTGTATATTTTCTGTGTCTGACCAGATGGTAAATTCTGCAGTAGCCTCTAAACAACTTTTGATGAGTGGTTTATGGTATGCTTGTCTGTAAATATAAGGATTGATATTTAGCAAATGGTAAGAAATTACATTTTTCTAGAGATATGAGATAGGGTTTTCTCTAGGATCTATGTACTCTCGTGTCATGTGTATTTGACTGAGTTAAGAGGTCACCCATGAGTTAACTCCCATTGAGAGGACTTTAAGTTCACTTAAATATCTGTTTACTGCCTCCCAGATATCAATGCAACTATTGCACCAATAGAAGTAGTTTGCCACGGTAATCACTATGGTTGTTAGGCTTTAGGACTGGCTGGACCATTGACTGTTTTTCTCCTTACACAATTTGCAAATCATCATTTAGCATTATGATAGCCAAACTTTGGTTAGAAGGCTTCCAGGTCCATTCCTGTCCTCAGAAGCAGGTCTTATCCAGTGGTTCTGGGAGATAACCAAGAAGTTTGACAATAGCTTTGTTTTTTGGGAATCTCCTGGACCGCCTTCATCAGCCACCTAAAGGGAGGTCTCTCCTGTTTGGCACTGTGTTCCTTGTCAAGCAATTCCCAGGTATACATATGCACTGACATTTAAACATTTTAAGTGCCTTTCTCCTGGGGTTTCAAGGGCATCACATTTCCCTCTAGGTTTCCTAGCCTCTCCAGGGTTCCTAGCCTCTCCAAGATGCACACATCTCTACTCTTTTTTTCCCTATGTGGCCTACCTCTCTAGAAACACTCCCACTTTCCCCACTTCCCCCCAGCAACATTTTTATTATTATTCCCCTTTACTTCCATGTATCCTTTCCATTTTCCTGGCTTCTGGTGTTAAAAAAGAATGTATAAACTCACATATAAGGAGTTGTGCTACAATTGCAAATGAGGGAGAACATATACCACTGTCACTTGATTTTCTGCTTTTTTGCTACTTAGTATAACACTCTTTAGTTAAATCCATTTACCTGAAAATTTAATAATTTCACCTTTTCTTACTGCTGAGTAGAATTCCAATGTGTAGATATACCACATTTTCATTAACCAGTTGTCAGTTGAGGGACATTTAGGTTGCTTCCATTTCTTAGCTATTGTGAAGAGAGCTGCAACAAACATGGATGTAGAGGTATCTTTACAGCATGATCAGTCCTTTGGGTATATGCCAAGGAGTAGTATAACTGGATCATATGGTAGGTTCATTTTTAGTTTTTTAAGGTTTTCCACACTACTTTCCAATTGCAGGAGTTTGCATTCCACCAGCAGTTGAATTAGCATTCCTCTTTCTCTTGATCCTCTCCAATATTGTAGAATTTCATTCTCTTGATCTTAGCCAGTCTGACTGGGGTAAGGTGGATTCTTTAAGTGATTTCTACCTGCACTTCTCTGATTTCTATGGATGTTGTACACTTTTAAAGATGTTTCTTAGCCATTTTAATTTCTTTTAAAAAATATTTTATTTATTATTTTTATTTTACATGTGCAAGTGTATTGACTGCATGTATGTGAGTGCACCTATGTCATGCAATACTTCAGAGGTCGGAGGAGGGCTTCAGATTCCCCTGGAACTGGAGTTAAGGATGGTTCATAGCTGCCATGTGGATGCTGGGAATTGAACCTGGGCCCTCTGCAAAAGCAGTCAGTGCTCTAAATAGCTGACCCATCTCTCCAGCCCCGCCATTTTTATTTCTTTGAGAACTCTCTGTTTAGGCCTATTGCCTATCTCTTCATTTGGTGGTTTATTATTTATTTGGTTTTTGAGTTCTTTGTATATCCTTGATATTAATCCTTTGTTGGGTGTGTACCTGGTAAAGATTTTCTCCCACTCAGTGGGTTTCCTATTCCCTTACTTAGTTGTTTCTTTTGTTATAAAGAAGCTTTGTAGTTTAATGAGGTTCCACTTATTGACTATTGACCCTAATGCCTGAGCAGCTATTGTCCAATTTAGAAAATCCTATAACTTGGAGGGTACTGCCTATGTTTTTTTCTAGCAGTTTCTGAGTTTCACATCTTTATAGAGGTCTTTGATCAATTTGGAGTTGACTTTTGTGTATGTTGAAATATAAGGGTACAGTTTCGTTCTTATAGAGGTGGAGATCCAGTTTTATCAGAACCATTTGTTGAATAGCTGCCTTTCCTCCACTGTGTGTCCTTAGAACATTTTGTCAAATATAAGGTGGCTGAAATTGCATGTACTAATACTTTGGCCTTTTATTTCATTCCCTTGATTTACATGTCTATTATTTTGCCAATACCATGTGGTTTTTATGACTATAGCTCTATAATATAATCTCAGATCAGGTATGGTGATTCCCCCCAGTGTGATTCCTTTTGCCCAGACTGCATAGGATATCCAGGATCTTTTGAGACACTATATGAAATTTAGGATGACTGTTTTAAAGCTCTGTGAAGAAAGTCATGGGTATTTTGATTGGCATTACATTGATTCTATAAATTGCTTTTGGTAAGATAGTCATTTTAACAATATTGATTTGACCAATCCATGGTCATGATAGGTCTTTCCATCTCCTAGTTTCTTCCTCCATCTCTTTCTTTAGAGATTTGAAATTTTCATTGTAAAAATGTTAATATCTTTGGTTAGGTTTATTCTTAAATATTTTTAAAGCTATTGTGAATTGCAAAGTTTTCTTGAATGAATATTGTGATTGCTTGTTATTGTTATATAGAAAGGTTGCTGGGTTTTGTAAGTTGATTTTGTAGCCTGCCACTTTCCTGAGGTAAATCATCTAACATTTTTCTAATAGAACTTTTTGGATCATTATGTATAATATCATATATTCAAATATAGATAATTTGAACTCTTCTTTTCCAATTAGTAACCCTTTAATTTCCTTCTCTTCTCATTGCTCTTGCAAGAGTTTCAAGCACTATATTGAAAAGGAATGCAGATAGTGGACAGCCCTTTCGGGTTCCTGATTTTAATTGGAATGCTTCTAGTTTTTCTCCATTTAGAATGATGTTGGCTATGAGTTTGTTGTATATAGCTTTAATTATGTTGAGATATGTTCTCTTGAGACTATTTCTTTCTAGGACATTTAAATTGAATATATGTTCTATTTTTCCAAAGCCTTTTTCTGCATCTTTTGAGATTACCATGTGTTTTATTAAAAATCCATTTGTGACTTACATATATTGAACCATTCCTTCCTCTGGTTTAAAATGGACTTGATCATGCTAAATGATCTTTTTGATGTGTGTCTGTACACGTTTTATGAATATGTTGTGTATGTTTCTGTCTATGTTCATTAAGGGTATGGGTCTATAGTTTTAATTTTTGGTTGTATCTTTACCTGGTTATGGTATTAGAGTGATATGGCCGTCATAGAAGGAGTTTGGCATTTCATCCCTGTTTCTATATTTTTGAATAACTTAAGCAGTATTGGTTTCAGGTCTTCTTTGAATATCTGGCAGAATTCTGCAGTGAACCAATTTGAACCTGGGATTTTTGTTGTTCTTGTTTATTAATCATATAAATATCTTATGACTAATCAATAGTATTTCATAACAGAGAAAATCCTCTCTAGACAATTTTCAAATTAAATGCAAAGGCTTCGAAAGCATAACTTTGTTTAAAGTCTTCTAAACCACAGATTGCATAACAAAATTTCTCAGTTCTTCCACATGACACTTCAAAGTAGTGGAGACTAATTTTATGTAGTCATTTTCATGATATGTGCTATATTATATCTCATCTATCATCTTTATCCCTATGTGACATTCTCATGCTACAAACATTTCAACACATAATGCCTGACCAAGGGTTGGGCTTACTCTGGAGGTTTTATATTATTCTTTTAATTTCCTTATTTGTTATGAGTCTGTTTAGGCTGCTGAGCTTTCCTTGATTTGACTTTGGTGGTGTACATGATGTTAGCAATGTAGCCATTTCTTTTAGATTTTCAAATTTAATTTAGTATATATTTTATTCTATTACAATGTTTTAGATGTTTTCGTGTCTTTTGTGATATTTCCCCTTTTGTCTCTGATTTTGCTTATTTGTATTTGCTCTTTCTTTCTTTCCTTTGGTTAATTGGACTAAGGGTCTGTCTATCTTGTTTAATCTATCAAAGAACCAGCTCTTAGATACTTTGACTTTTCTGTATTGTATTCTTTCTTTCTATTTCACTAATTTAAACTCTGATTTTTGTTATTTCCTCTCATCTACTAGGTATGGGGTTGCTTTGTTTTTGGCTCTCCAGAGTCTTCAGATGTACTGTCAACTCATTTACATGTACTTTTTCTTATGTTTAATGTAGGTACTGAGAGTTATAAACTTCCTTCCTAGGACTGCTTTTAATGTGTCTTAGAGATTCTGTGCTGTATTCTCATTTTAATTTCATTCCAGGAATACTTTATTTCTTAATTTCTCCTTGACCTACTCATCATTCAGGAGTGTGCTGTTTAATCTCCATGAGTTTGTGTATTTACCAGAACTTCTTTGGCTCTTGATTATAATGTTATTGCATTGTGGTTTTCTAGAAGGAAAGGAATTATCTCAGTTCTTTTTTTATTTATTTGAGAGATGTTTTATGTCCCAGGATGCTGCCAGTTTTAGAAAAATTTTCATATATTGCTGAGTATAAAGAGTACCCACAGAATGGGAGAAAATCTTCACCAGCGATACATCTGATAGAGGTTTAATTACCAGAATATATAACGAAC
>NW_008341810.1:6976236-6978076 GCF_000622305.1 Nannospalax galili | reverse complement strand
CCTCTTGATCAAGGAAGCTGAGGAGACCCCACCAGATGGACTTGAGCCAGTGTCCAGTCTATAAAGAGGAGGGTCAACACGGAGGAATCATTTCTTCCATGCTTCCAAGAGAAGCCAACAATGGTCGAGCAGGACCTTTGACTTATCTTCACATAGATGGAACTGGTAAAAGAAAGGAGCCAGGGGCTCCTCCCAACCCCATGGGACTCCTGAGGAACAAATCCTCTAACGACCTCAAGAGTAAAAACAAATCAGTTTATCTGGTCCAATTGTATGTCCTTAAACACCCAAAAGGGAAGTATAACCAAAGATTAAAGGGGCCAATATAATTTCATAAGAGCATACATATATAACTAAAAGCTACTTGACAAACAGCAAAGCCAGACAGGCAATACCTTCAGTCGAGTTGTTGGACAGGTTGGATAAAGGCTCTTCCAGACAGTTCCAAGATACTACTGGAAAAATGAACAGCAGACCCCAATTCTATCCAAAGGAATATTGACAATAGATTGGCGTTGATGAGGAACAGCTCATCGTCCTGGATCACAGACCTCTGGCTGACTAGATTTACCAGAAGGGCAGATAGGGGGGAATGAATGGGGGTGCTGACAGCATAGTGGACAGTGGCAGGGATGGCAGAGTATGGAGCCTCTAGTGGGAGAAGAAGGCTGTCTATCTGATGAGTTTGTAATCATACTCAGATGCCAAGGAGCTCAGAAGGTGGGCACTAATCAGGACAGACTTGACTTCTGCTGTTTTTAGTTTACTCTCTGGAGCTGTATTAGAACCCCAAGCTTCTTTCAAAAGTCTATTCCTAAGTTCAGTGACCTTTCCGACTCTGGGAGACCCATGGAGGTTGATCACATGCCAAGGGATGTGCCCAACCCAAAAGTAATTGGTGAATACAAATTAAACTCAATGGACTTTAAGAAAAAGAGAACGTGAAATACGGGAGTGGGTAAGGAGGTGGGGGTGGATCTGAGAGGAGATAGGGAAGGGGGAGTCTGAATATGATCAAAATACATTGTGTGAAATTCTTACTATAATATTTCGTATATTGTTAAAACTGTAACTTTAATTGTAAAAAAAAAAAAATAAGTACCGCAAAGTTTCCTAAAAATAGAAACTGGAGAGATGGCTGAGCAGTTAAGAGCACTGGCTGCTTTTGGAGAAGAACTGGGTTCAAATACCAGCACCCGCATGGCAGCTAACAACTGTCCATAACTTCAGTTCCAGGGGATCCAATGGCCTCTTCTGTCCTCTGTGGACACTACACAACATGGGTTCACTTACATATACTCATACACATAAAATAAAAATAAATAAATAAATAATCTAAAAATACAAATAAAGAGCAAAGAATTTGAGTGGATATTTTGGAGAGGACCCAAGTTCGAATCCCAGCACCCACATGGCCTCTAACAACCATCTGTAACTCCAGTTCTAGGCGATCCAATGCCCTCTTCTGACCTCCTCGGGCATTGCATGACAATGGGTGCCCTATATACATGCAGGCAATACACTCATAAAATAATACTTTTTTAAAGAATGGTGTAATGGTACAAACAACACTGTCCTCTATCCTCCACAAGTACACCATGGCACACATTCCCTGGTCCTATCATATACCCACAAAATAACAATTTTTTTCTTTACATTTCACAAAGACTCATGTAACACTTGCCATCTCTTTACACTCACTCCTGTTTCTTATCCTTAAAAAAATGTCTTGCGGGGCTGGAGAGATGGCTCAGTTGTTAATAACATTGACTGTTCTTGCAGAAGACCTGAGTTCAAATCCCAGCACCCACATGGCAACTAACAACTGTCCGTAACTCCA